>NC_061514.1:122114713-122144429 GCF_022539505.1 Lolium rigidum | reverse complement strand
TACTCATACCACTCTTAAACCCCATGCTTAGATTGTCCGAATCGTCCGGAGGAGGACTCGCGACAACAATGAAGGAGCCGAGATCATCGGCTATGAAGAACCCGACCTCTCGAGAGGTGTTGAAGGCGTAGACTACATCATCGTCTACGGATCCGGGGAGGCTTCCTGAGGAGAACAAGCCTAGAGATATCCGAAGAGTAGTAGTAACCGAGCAGCACAAACCCTTACCATGTAGCTGCTCGATTAAATAAATGTTTAGTTTAATGAGACAATGGTATTGTAAGTTAAGTTGGGTTCGCCTCGAACCCAGGAGTTATCCTCTTAGGACCCAAGAGGAGCTCCGAGACGACTTGTGTATGATGATTGTAATAATATGTGAATGAGTTATGGACCCTGCTATGTTCTGTTGTACTACTCTGAGGGATGTAATATTTGCGGAATGGTACTTCGCGAATGTTATATCAACGACTGGCATACTACAACATGCAGTGGTATGCAGGGTCACCACATGTAATATGAATAACAATGCTAACCCTAACATATCTAAGATAACTACGTTGCTCGCCATCAAAAAGGCTTCAGTACGAGCAACACATGAACAACGTGGGCAGGCTTGTGCTGCCTAGATCGCAAGATGCGATCTAGGCAGCATGGTGCTTACCGGTAGAAACCCTCGAGACGAAGGAGTTGGCGATGCGCCGAGATTTGTTTGTGGTTGAACGTTGGTTGTTGTTTATTCCATAAACCCTAGATACATATTTATAGTCCAGGGGACTTTCTAATGTGGGGCGTGCACCAAACCGTGCACGAGTAAGATTCTAACTTCTAAACTAAGATGCAATCTAATATGTTACAGATACACGGGCAATTAAGCCCAACTTGGTATAAAAGGCCGATTCACGTATTTCTTCCATGTATATTCTTCAAGTCCATCTTGATCACGGCCCACCTCTGACTCGGTCAAATTCTGGTGATAACACATGCCCCCCTGGTTTTGGAAATGACATTTCCAAAATCATTATGCTCTTCTTTCGTCGGGTCATGTCGTGGCAGAACCGTTGCAGTATCCGTCATCATGATGCCCTGCCTTCTCAACTTCTCCGCGTGACCTGGCAGTTTTTTTTTAGGCACCACTTCCTCGGAAACTGCTGTGGCATTAAACTTCCACTATATCCCCTTTATTTAACCGTTCTAAACAGCTTGCGTCTCCTTCGTCCTCCTCGCATTAGCACCAAAAACCCTGGTGCCGCCATGTCTTCTTCCTCCTCCTCCGAGTTTTCCTACGGGTCCGACTCCTCCCGCGAGACGCCGCCGGAAATTCGTGCCCCGGAAGACTGGGACGAGGAGAGCCATGCCTCCTCCATTTGGTCTGAGGACGACAAGTCCTTGACCAGCGGGGATGAAGATCTTCAGCTCCTCGCCGACGGGAACCGGAGTCAAAAAGCGAGGACGACCCGCTCTCCCGGGACGGCTGCCCCACCTCCGAAGAAGAGGGAGAAGAAGATGACGACGACGACGACTCCCTCGAGGGCTACCCGCCGGCGAAACGCCTCCGCATGTGGTGGGACGACGACAGCAGCGACGATGAAGACGGGGATGAAGCCCCCGTGGAGGGCTACGGGAGTAGCGACGAGGAGCCCATCGGCAGCAGTGCCGATGAGAGTTCTGAGGATGACGATGAGGGCAGTGATGGCCCGTAGATTAGGATCTAATAGTATAGGCCTAGCAATAGTAGATTGGTCAATAGACCCTTCTTTTGTTCTTCCTTCCTTGAGCAATCGGCTCCCCATTGTAAGAAATCCCACTACTAATGAAGAATTCCCTTAACTTGATTTCGCCGATTTCTTTCATGCTGAGTTCGTCGACTGTTGGCCTAATCTATGCTTAGTGACCGATGGCAACGCATCAGTTTCACGATAATCCGCGAGACAGGCCAATTTAGCCGTCCCTCCAAGCTAGCTAGCCCTGCTGATGACGATGGCACAGCCGATCTTAGTAAGCTGGCGGCTTGATCTCTGAGCAGGCGACTTTAAAAAAGCCCTGGAACTGTCTTGGATGCTCAAACTGATGACTCTTAACGGAACACCACTCTCCGGACCGGCTTGTGTCGTAGGGCTAGCCGATTCCAACCAAATCGGCTCCCGCAGCAAAGACCTTTAGAGCGAGCTGCCCCCCGAGCCTTAATCAAGGAGAATCAGCCACATGTGCCGACATTAGCCTTAACTCATGACGTAGCCCCAAGCAGAGAACCCTCAGGGTGAACTGCCCCCCGAGCTTCTTCAATCTACTTCCTTCGGCGGATCTGAGGCAATCCATCCTTGACCTGATCTGCACGTCCAGGCTGCTCTTGAAGAGAGGATCCAAGCCCTTAAAATCTCCCTTCGTTATTCCTCTTGAGTCGATGGCCATGCATCGGCTTTCGTATCCTCAAGTCGATGTCTGCTGCATCGGCTGTGCTCAAAAGTTTTCGAATTTTTGAATTTTTTTTTACTGCCGACTTATGCATCGGCCCCCACACTCCAATACCCATCACCAAAGGATGAGCTACCTCTACTGCATACCCTCGTGTTTTATCCACCTGGGTGCCCCCCGAGCCGATTCTGTCAAGAGAATTGATGGTATCGGCTCTGTTGGATAACATGTTGAACCCAGGCAGCATGGATGGTGAGGTGTAATTTTGGCCGATTGCTGGAATCGGCCTCCACGTTGCTTGCTCGGTGAAGGTTTTGTGATGTCCCTTCATAAATTTTTGGGGCCGATCACAAGGATCAGCCTCGCCACGTTTGCTTATTGACGTGTTCTTGCTACTCGTTCAGGCCGGTAGATAAAACCAGCCCAATCTCTGACTTTATCATGTTGGTGCGCTTGCTGTCGTCCACCTTGAGTGCATCATATAATCGTGGAGCACTAAGCTTCGTCGGAAGAACGAGCACCACGTTTGTGCCAGCCGATGTTTCATCATCGGCTTTCCTTTGCTTGGGGCGCCACTCCATTTTCCGTGGACGACCCTCTTCATCCAGGGTTCGCTGAACCTTCGCAGCCAGATCAGGCCTTGCCTTCCTCAATGTATGCAAGTATAAACTCTCGGCTTCCTCCAGGCCGCGCAATCGCTGAACCCTGCGTTTCTGAGAACGGCTGAGTCCATCAGGGCACCACCTTGGCCGGTGGTACCTGTCTTCTTCTTCTTGTCCCTCGTTTTCTGAATCCTCAAGATCTTCCCATCGAGGGGACTCAGCGCGTTTGCTTTGTGGTGGGAGAGGCCCTAAGCGCTCGAACACGGACACGCTGGCTGCCTCCTTCTTCTTCCGGTTGCATTCTGGGCAATTGCCGATTGTTGGCAATCGGCTCATTCCTGAATCCCAGCAGTGCCTGAAGAAGGGACAATCCCAGTGCCTCTCCTCGTCGTCTCGCTCCCTTCCCTTTTCCTTGGCACAACGCTCGTGCTCCTCCTTATCGCGATTACGCCGACGATGTCTTCTGGCTTCTCTAGCCAGGCGATCTCTTTCATCATCATCGCTGGACCGTCGGCGTTGGTCGTACTGACTCACGTACTTGTTGAGGAGGTGATCAGAGAGAGGTCGCTGATATCTTATGTTCTTTACTTCTCCCTCTGTTACGTAGCGCTTGCCATCTTGGCGGAGCCGGTCGCGTGGAGCGGCTTCCTCTGTGTCTTTGCTGTGAGAGCAGCTGCCCTCATCTCCATCCTTGCCAGCGTGGTGTCCGGATCCTACCATGTTGATGCTGAACGCAGACCCTGGCTGGCAACCCTCATGGTAAGTATATTCCACCATGTTAACGGCGGGGAAAGGGTGTGTGTCGACTTTCATGGCGTACTGGTTAAAAATCAACCGTCCATTTTCTATCGCCATTTGGATCTGCTGCCGCCACACCCTGCAGTCGTTGGTGGTGTGGGAGAACGTGTTATGCCATTTGCCGTATGGCCTTCCGTTCAGCTCTTGCACCGTGGGGAACTTGTGGCCTTCGGGTACCTTTATATGCTTCTCCGTGAGTAAGAGATCAAAAATCTGCTCCGTCTTGGTCACGTCGAAGTCGAACCCTTTTGGAGGGCCTTGTGGCTTCACCCATTTGCAGGTCACGGGGCCCGTCGCTCGAGTCCATTCAGCCACCGCTACCTCTCGATCTCCCGCAGCACCTTCATACTCGTCCGCCTCAACCAGGGTCACCGCACGCTTGAATTTGTCCCGGTAAACATCCGGGTGGCGCTGTTCATATGCTGACAGCTTCTGCACCATGTGTGCCAACGAAGGGTAGTCTGCTTGGGAGGCCACGTCCTTAATCGATGATGAGAGACCCACCACCGCCAACTCGACTGCTTCCTTCTCACTTATATGAGCCGAAAAGCATCGGTTCCTAATGGTCCTGAAGCGCTGGACGTATTCTGACACTCGTTTCCCCGCGCTTCGTCGTACTTGCGCTAGATCGGCAATACCAACATCGGAAGCCTCCGAGTGATACCGCTCATGGAACTCGCTCTTCCAACTCGCTTCCAAGTCCGGATGGAGTTCGGTGGCAGCGATGTGTACCACCCGAAAGCCGATCCTGTGAGGGTCTGTGCGAAGAACCTCACGCGCAACTCGTCTGATGCTGAGATCGTGCCCAGCTGTGCCAAATACCGGCTCACATGCTCGATGGAGCTGGAACCATCCGATCCACTAAACTTCGTGAAGTCCGGGAGCTGATATTTGGGTGGTAGCGGGATCAGTTCGTAGTCGTTGGGGTACGGCTTGGTGTAGCCGAACGTCCTCCTTTTCGGCATCATGCTGAACTGATCTTTCAGGATTGCACAAATCTGATCCGCTGTGATGGCTGAAGGTGTCGAACCCTGAAGATTCGCCGGGGTGGCATACTTAACCAGCCATGCTTGCTTTTCCGGTTCTAAGCCAACTGCAGGAGCTGGGATTTGGAGGTCTGTCGGAGTGGCGTACTTAGCTAGCCACGATTGCTTCTCAGGATCAGCTCCTGACGTTCCTCCTGCCGTTCCAGAGGCCCCTGATATCGCAGCCTGGTTCGAGAGTGCCCAGGCGTTGCAGTCCGGTGACGTATGCGCACGCGTATCCGTGCGGGATCTCCTTGGGTGCCTCAGGTAGGAATTGGTAGTCACTAGGATCACCACCAATCTTGTAGACGACGTATGCCGATGAGTTCGGCAGTTCCGGTGCTGCCCATGCGAACGGCTGGGGCTGGAGTGGCATCTCTCCTTTTTTTTTTCGAGAGTACGCGACCGCGTACCTTACTTTTATAGAAGGCAGAAAAAGATTTACAAGAAAAAGGCCTACGACAGACCGCAGGCCTCACACTCCAACAACACACACACAAGGGCTACTACTCACTAACCATTGTCGAACACTCCCCTCCCCTCCCTATGCGCAGCTCTAATCAGTCTGTATTCCTCCATGACACGAGCAGCAACTCCCCTGGCATTGGTTTGCCGATGCACATTGTTGAAACAGAAAGCGTTTCTGTTTTTCCATATCGCGTAGCTCACCGTGCAGACCAGGCCATCAAACCATTTTCTGTTCTTATCTCTGAATTTCGCTCGCTCCCTCATCCACCATTCTTGGAATGTACTGTCAAGCGTTGGGACTTCAAATTGAATTTCGAGATCCTGCTGACAGTAGTGCCAAACTTCCCGGGCACAGACACATTGCATAAGTATGTGCTCGGTTGTGTCCTCCTCCTGAAGGCAAAGAAAACAGGGCGAGGGGGCAAGCTGAAGACCATGTCTCGCCCTACGATCAGACGTCCAGATCCTGTGCTGGGCTGCCAGCCAGCAAAAGAGCTTGCTCTTAGGTGTAGCCTTGCAGTGCCAGATAGCTTCGTCAAGGGAGAATCTGATACATCCCTGCATAAACATGTTGTAAGCCGATGCTGCCGAGTAGGCTCCCGACGTCGTCCAGGGCCAGGTAAAGCTGTCCGGCATGTTAAAATTACGCCTAACAGCGTTGACGGCAGCCCAAAGTCTGACGCACTCCCTGGCACCAAGGGTAGCCACACACCCTTGGATATCCAACATCCACCTGTTGTTCTGCATGGCTTGCTCCACAGTTCTTGCGTTGCGCGCTCTTTGCGAGACGTACATCGTAATACCAGGTGCAAAGTCAGCCGCAGTTCTGCCCTGTATCCAACGATCAATCCAAAACAAGACCTGCTTTCCATCCCCAACCTCAATATGAATCAAACTATCAAACGCAGCCCGAGCCTTCTCGTCCTTTATCATTGCTAAACCATGCCAGGACCTGCTGGGGTCAACGCGCCTAAGCCACTCCCACCTCAGCCTAAGAGCCAAGCCATGCAAGCGTAAGTTCCTGATACCCAGGCCCCCAAACTCCTTGGGCTTGCAGACTTGTTCCCAGGCCACAAGGCATTGCCCTCCGTTTGCACGCTCCTTGGCAGCCCAGAGGAATCCCCTAAACCTTTTGTCCAATTCTTCAAAAACCCAAACAGGGGCATCCATGACCAGCAGATGATGAATGGGGCGCGCAGACATAACTGCCTGAACAAGTACCAGCCTTCCTTGCTTGCTAATCAGGCCACGCTGCCAAGCAGGTACAATTTTCAGTGCTGCCTCAAGTATTGGCATCCATTGAGCTTTGGTTAGCGGCCGAAGCGCTAATTGCAGCCCAAGGTACTTGATTGGGAACTCAGATATCTGACAATGCAGCACTTCTGTCACTAACTGTTGCTCAGCTTCCCCTCCACGAATGAGAGTTGCCGCTGTCTTGTTGTAATTCACACGCAGCCCAGACACCTCTCCAAAAACCCTCAGCAGTTCACGGACTGTCACCAAATCCTGCGTGGTGGGCTTCACGAATATAACTACGTCGTCCGCAAAAATGGAAACCCTTTGCACCTGAGTGCAGTTCCCCAATGGCGAGAGGAATCCATGATCAGCTGCCATCCTGAAGAGGACAGTCACAACCTCCATAGCGAGCACAAACAACTGTGGAGACAGAGGGTCCCCTTGGCGCAGGCCCCTAGCATGAGCAATCTTCCTTCCCGGACTCCCATTAACCATGACCTTGGTACTGGCTGTTCTAAGAGCAATCGCCGTCCATTTAATCCAGATATCTGGGAATCCCATTCTTCTCAAGATTTGCAGAAGAAAACCCCATGAGACAGAATCAAAAGCCCGGGAAATATCGAGCTTCAGTAATACTCCCACCTCCTTCCGGGTATAGATTTTCCTAGCCAGCTGTCGAACCAGGATGAAATTATCGTGCAGATTCCGCCCTTTGATGAAAGCTGACTGGTTGCAGCTAACCAACATCTCCATCTTCGGCCTTAGACGATTCGACATAAGCTTCGAAAAGAGCTTCGCGAAGCTGTGCACCAAGCTTATGGGTCGAAAGTCACCCACCTCCTGTGCATCTGGTTTCTTAGGAATAAGGGTTATCAGAGCTCTGTTGAGCTTACCAAAGGCACGTCCATCTCCCACATAGAGCTTAAGAATAGCAGCCATGATTTCAGGTTTAATCGTTCCCCAGGCTTGGTGATAGAATGCTCCAACGAAGCCGTCAGGACCAGGTGCTCTGTCCGCCGGCAATTCCTTGATTACCTGCCAGACCTCCTCTTCAGAAAAAATGTTGCCCAGATCCTGAAGATGCTCCGACATATCTGGTAGGCCAAGAGCTTCTAAGTCAAGATCACAATCTCTGTTCTGAATCTGGCCCAGCAGCCCTCTGTATGCTTGGTCGAAAACCTCCTGAATATGACTCAGCTCCGTAATGATCTCTTCATTGTGTTTGATGCTGGGAATAAAGTTTCGAGCTCTCCTGCCATTTGCCACCACATGAAATAAGCGTGTGTTGGCATCACCATCATTGATCCAACGCACCCGCGATCTCTGCCGCGCCATTGTTCTCTCCAAAGACGAGAGCCCCAAGACAGTTTACTTGAGGGTTCTCCTCAACCACCACTCTCCCGGGGACAACAACCTGCTGTCCTGTGCCTTATCAAAACGGTGGATCAAAATGTTAGCCATTGCAATCTGTAGCTTCAGGTTTCCGATCTTGCTATCACCCCAGGACTGTAAGTGTTTGGCTAAGTTCCTGAGGCATTCATCGAGACGAGCAAAGGGGTCAATAATGCTGTCACTACATCTCCAGCCTTCCTTGACTGCATCGTGGAAGCCCTCGAGCTTGAGCCAGAAGAGCTCGAAGCGGAATCTCCTCTTGGGGTAATGGCTGGCATTCATCGACAGGTGTAGCGGCGCGTGATCGGAGACGGACGAGGAAATGGCATGTAGCAAGGAATTGGGGTAAGTCAACTCCCAGTCGATGGACACCAGCGCTCTGTCAAGCTTTGACAGCGTCGGCACGCGGCGCTCGTTACTCCAAGTGAACCTCCGCATCTCTCCTTTGAAAGTCCCTAGAGCTGGTCCCGACGGAGAATACCGGTGGCTCATGATTTCCTGGACCACGCGCAGAGCGACACGCTCCAAAGTGTTCACCAGGCTCTCAGAGTGGCGGTGCAGCGAATGAGCCACCATGTAGTTGATTTCCTGCCGCAGCGACCTGGTGCGTTCTTCTGACGGGGCGGAAAGGTCCACTCCATCGAGTGCGCCTTCAGGTGTGAAACCCTTCCACCTGACGCCATGGGAGCGGGTTCGGTGGAAAGAGCCGATGAGTTCGGCTTCAAGGACCGCCTTGATTTCGTCATGTTTCTTCTTGAGCTCATCAGGCAGATCCTCGTACTTGACCGGAGTGTCTTCCGCCATCTCGGATGTAGATGGCGATGTGGTGGATGTCGAAGGTTGTCCCACCGGGCGTGCCAGAATGTGTTGACGTCAGAAACCCCCTGGCGGGCAGAGACGGTCAACACGGTAGAGCCGGGAACAACTAGGGCTGCGGCTGGCCCCAGTCCCTCAGAGCGACGGCCCGCAAAGCCTCCTGGTCGCACGTCCGATGTTTATCACAAGGGCGTGCCACCTGACCTATACCTGGTCAGGAAGGTGTGGATGATGCCTCGCTTAGTTTCCTGCAGGGCACACACGTAAACGTTAAATACGAGCCTCGATCGGCTCTCAGGTTATCTTGTGAATCGGCTCAAAGAGCCGATTCACCCATGATTCAGACGAGGTGTCCGAATATATGGTGGTCCTGCTTGATCAAGGTAAAGCTAATGAGATCTACGACGATTTAGGGTTTTCACCGCATAATCGGATCATCCTACTCACGATTGGGCCTCGCGCTCGCGCACGGTGACCGTAAGCCGATCCTAGACAGGGCCTAAAAACCAACACGAGGTTGATCCCCGGAACATCCTTTCTAGGGCTAGCAAACGCCACCCTACACGCCGCTGGATCCTCCAACCCTTTGTAAGGCCTAACTATTGCAGATGTTAAACTAATCCTTGATGAAACAAGGAGCAACCGTAACGGATCAGATCTACTAAACTATGATCAAGCGGGGTGCCGCCCCTACACCTAAGATAGGTGTAAGGGCGGCTAGACATGCAAGGGTTGCACTACGACAGCATGTAATATGAAGAACAATGCTAACCCTAACATATCTATGATAACTACGTTGCTCGCCATCAAAAAGGCTTCAGTACGAGCAACGCATGAACAACGTGGGCAGGCTTGTGCTGCCTAGATCGCAAGATGCGATCTAGGCAGCATGGTGCTTACCGGTAGAAACCCTCGAGACGAAGGAGTTGGCGATGCGCCGAGATTTGTTTGTGGTTGAACGTTGGTTGTTGTTTATTACATAAACCCTAGATACATATTTATAGTCCAGGGGACTTTCTAATGTGTGGCGTGCACCAAACCGTGCACGAGTAAGATTCTGACTTCTAAACTAAGATGCAATCTAATATGTTACAGATACACGGGCAATTAAGCCCAACTTGGTATAAAAGGCCGATTCACGTATTTCTTCCATGTATATTCTTCAAGTCCATCTTGATCACGGCCCACCTCTGACTCGGTCAAATTCTGGTGATAACAACATGTTAGCTATATGGTGACTATAAATGACATGACATCTTGTTATAGCCAGCAGTTGACTACACTATTGGAATTGCTCTAAGCTTTCTACCCAAACAACGACTTAGAAAGGAAAGACGGGAATAATAGTATTTTTTGACAAACGGTTTTGGCTATTTCTCATGCCACTAAAATAAGATAGCCGCTAATTCAGGACTGGGATCACGCTACCCGGGTCCTAGTAACAGACCTTAATTACAGGTAGCAAAAGTGCATTACCATTCACACACAAACATGTTTAAGATAAACACCATAAATCCTGGCGGCTATGCATTATTAATGATCAATCTCATGCAATTCCTCTCCACCTCGTATGCATACTCCCCTCCGTTCTCAAATAAGTGGGAGTTTATCCTCAAACTTCGTCCATAAAAAAAACCACAGTGTAAAGAAAGGGTACGAAAACAGCAAGGCGTTTTGAGGCGGCTCTAAAACTCATCTAGGGTTTCGTCCCTCTCGCCGGCGATGCTGCCGGTCCGCTCCGCCTCTGGTGCCTTTGGGGCTTTGGAGGTGTGGCGGTCCGCGGCCTCTCGCCGGCGGGAAGGTTTCAGTTTTGAGTTATTCGTTTAGTTTATTTTCGGTGTCTTCTTCGGGATGGTGAGGCGGCGGCTACTTCCTGAAGTCAGAATAAGGTCCTCCCCGTCCTATCCTCGCTCCGGTGGTGCATCTAGCACCAGCGGAGGACGCGTGGAGTTGTGTGTCCGGCGGATCCTCCGTGATCCGATCGTCTTTCGTGTTCGATTGTGTGGTTTCAGGTCAGTCTCTTCCGATCTACGGTTGTCATCATTGGCGATGGTTGTTGCTCTGGTGTGCTGGTCCTTTGGGACCTTAGCACGACGACTTCCCGTCTGTCTACTACAACAAGCTCTACTACGATAAGCTTTGCCTAGCTCCGGTGATGGAGGGGTGAGGACGGCGGCGCGCCTTTGGCTCGTGCTAGTGTCTGTAGTCGTCGCTAAGTGGCCCAATGACCTATTTGTAATTTTTATTAATTTTAGGCATTTTGTACTACGGTTGATGATTATTAATGGATCGATGGAATTTTCGCAAAAAATACTTCATCCATAAAAAAATGTAATTCTAGGTTTCCAATGCACTTTAAAGTAGCAAAAATAGCTTCTCTCTCATCGCACGGAAATCAAACCCAATAATATTGAGCACATGCTATCTTTATTTTCTACATGCAATTAGCTTATTGGAGGTGCAAAAATTAAAGAGGGGAGAGATGTTGATTTGCATCTTCCCAATTGTCTCTTCACTTGATAATCTCTCTTGAAAAACTCGCACATCCACTTATTTACGGAGGGAGGGAGTATGCATTATTAACCGCATGATCAATCTCATCCAATCATCATATGCTTAGAGAGGACATTTCACTAATAGTGTGAGGGATGAAGACATGGAGATGGAGAATGGTATGACGATGATGTTGGTGAATACATCGTTGAAAGCTCCCTCCTGGTCTGTACATAGAGATCAATCTAATCCCTGAGAGGAACATCATGGTGGCGGCGGTGCTCTCCTTCGTGAAAGACTATGTAACCCTGGGACAATAACGTTTTCTCGTATTCGTAGCTCTTAGTGAAAGCAGGAGGCGAGGTGGGCTTCAAGGGGTTGGGGCCCGCCATGGCGCGACAGGGTGACATGGCCGAGCCATGGGCCCTCCCGGCACCTCGGTGGCCTTCTGGCCCACTTTTTCGGCATGTTGTTCTTCTCTTGGATAAAAACTTGATGTGTATTTTTCGCGGACTTATTTCCTTCGCTTCCTGCATGAAAAAGAGAACGAAAGAGATTTTGCTACAAAAAACAATTCCGATAGGTTTTTTCAAAGTTTGGTGAGATTCCAAAAAAAATCTATGAACAAAGTACTTAGAAAAGTTGATACATTTAGTTTGGATATATCAGGGATTCCTCAAGGGGTTCCAAGTGCGCCCCTTGGCCAACAAATACACCATGTTTAGGAATCAACAATGGGGAAATGTGCACGGTTCTCAAATTGTTTAACCGAACCAGGTAAATTTGAAGAGGTAGGTGAATTGCATGACAATGGTAGGTTGGAAAAAAGAAACACATTTTCATGGAAGACAATATCAGGGCTAATATAGACGCGTCTAACCGCGGAGACATTTATAACCTTTGTGAATGGGACTATAACCTAAGAACACTCTTTTTTTAAAGAAATTGGGACTTATTATTGTTTTATGGGCGTTGGTTGGACCAACACATACACACAAAGACCTTAAAGTTGGTATGATCGGGATTTTTACGTAGAAGACACTCAAGAGGAGTATGCATACTAATGACTTGAATAAGCATGCGATTGATAAGAAAACGGGTTCTAGTGAACACATCACTCCAAGCGCGAAAAGGAACTGACCTATGGGAATGTAATGCATGAGCATGTAGTGTGAGGCATGTATCTACAATATGACGATGTTTATGTTTAGCAGTACCATTTTGTTGATGTGTGTGGAAAAGAAACCCAATGAACAATACCGGTTTTCTGAAGAAGGAATTAAAGTACTCCCCATCCTAGGTAGATTGAAAATGAAAAATGTTGTGTTTGAGGAGGCCTTCGGCATGAGCTTGAAATTGGAGAAACACATATAAGACATCACTTTTTAGCTTAATCAAATACATCTACATGAAACGGCTATCATCATCCACAAAACTATCATATAGTAATTGTGACCACTAACTAGAGTTTAGGTAGAGCTCCACACATCCGATTAAGTAATTGAGATCTATACAGGAGTGTTTGTTACATAATTCCGAATAGAAGAACGTAATTGATGACTATAACTAGCGGGTCATTGACATCAGGGTGCAGGCCTTGACTAGCTGCTGAGAAACCGGTCGCTTGTACCCAGTTTCCAGAGCTTTTCAGAGCCTTAACCCACTTTATTGATTCCTCTGCACTAGCCATATCCTTGTCCACTTTATTTGCCGCGCTTGTTATCGAGCTCCGTGATTTTCCGGATCCGCTCGAGCGTTATGGGCTCCGTGAGGGTTTGTCCATAGATGAGCTTGTGCGCTACAATGATGAAGGCGTCGCCTATACTAGACGATGAAGGCGTCGCCTATATTGGACGATGAAGGCGGAGATGTAAGGTTGTTTGTCCTCCACCGTCTTGAAGTTATCGTGCTTGTTGATGAGGCGGGATGGGAGCCTCGAAAGGCATCACCCTGGACACGACCTATGCCGCTGCAGGTGCCACTTGATTGCCGATTCAGTGGCACCTTGGTCACCTCCACCATTATCCGTGTTTGTCACGAAAACCTGTTGGATGGTGGGAGGCTGGTCTACCAACTACTCCGCAATGAGTTTAGCCTAGAATTCCTTCATGGTGGCCTCGTATTGTTCCATGTTAAGCGGGTCACAATCCGATTTGCCGGAATCTAGGATAGGATAATTTTCGCACCGAAACCGGTCCGGAATCCATTTCACCGACGAGGGCATATATCGGACTACTTCATTTCCGATCCGAGTCCGCCTCGTTTTTATTCAAATCTGCGGTCTGGTATATCCACATTCCAATCCAAAACCGGTTAGTACCTGTCTCGATCCGAATCCGAGAACAATATATGGTGAAGAATATGGTATGAGTAAAATCAGATCCAATAATCCGATCCATTTACACCCCTAATCGTACAATCCTAGGGTTACAGGAAGAGTCCAAGCCAGATTAGTTACAGAGTCCTAGAGTACTCCCTCCGTCTCAGTTTACTAGTCTTCTTCGTATCCCTAGGTCACCAATTTAACTTATATAATTTAAATTATATAATGTAAAAATGATATCATTAGAAAATAGAACATCTAAAGTTTCTAATAATATAATTTTTATAACATATAACTAATACTAAGATCAAATTTGCGAGCTAGGGTACGCGCACGTCTAATAAATAAACTGTGAGAGAGGGAGTAACACATATCTACTTTTCTTGTTGTGCCTGATCTTCATCTTGTTCCGGACTGTCTGGTTAAGCCATCGGCCTAACCATCATGTGTAGGTCTCCCGGATTTGCTGGTATGAGATTACGCCATGGCTATACTCATTTGGCATATCCCTGACACAAAACGTACGTACAAATATGGTTAGTATCTATTCTGATCAAATAATACCATAGATAGTAGACAAATACATATTCTGTCATTACCAGCACTACTACTACACTAGCCAAGACAAGTTGACTATCGGAGTATCACGTTCTGTTTCACGTGGGTTTAAAGCGGACTTCAGATCAGAATCTCCGCTTACCACGATATGGCACGATGCACCGACGGACGGACGGACCGGGCTCTTGCCCTCTTCGAAACGAAGGGGCACTTATCGCCGATCGATATGCGGGTAAAACAATTCACAAACGCTCACATGTACATGTTCTTCAAATTGGCTAGCATTTTACATGCATGTGCAGATGTGCTCGGTGCCTGGGTCACATATCAAGATCGGGGATAGCGAAAGAAGCGAGAAAAGAGGAGATGCATGAGTAAGACCAATTGAATATTGGACATCATGTTCTCTTGGAATCTCATCACGCATGCATTGTCGGTCATCCGTGCTCAGATCTCTAAAATGGTTCACCTTCTTTTGGTAATCTTGATACGGACTTGTGTAGCACACCCATACAAAAAAATGGTTTTGCTTCCATAAACCCCTCAAATCTTACAATAGTGTAAACCTTCGAAGGAGTATCGTAGAATTGTTTAATCTCAGCCGGCCTACCCCTAATTTTGAACATGTATTATTTAATCTCAGTTGTTCTTGTGTTTTACTCAGGAAAATGTTTCAGTTTTGGGGGTCTATGGAAGCACAAGCTAAAAAAATTACATAAACAAAATGGAGAGAATTTCACTTCCCAACCTATGCAACAATTAGGGATGCACACATCCATTAAACATGAATACTAAGATTTTTAATCTGGGTAAGATTAAAGCATAGTCATCAGGATAAATTGCATGAATACCAAGTCTTGCCTGGACCTCAAGGTTGGAACTCAAATGTTCGGTTTGTACATCCACTCCCCCAATCGCCCATGGACCGTGGTTCTTTCGAGACGGTTACCCACAGAAAGAAACGACCTCCGGGGCCTCTCGCGCGAGGGTGGTTCTGGAGGCGCATCATGAACTCTCCCACCCAGATACTGACCTTGCCTCACCGGTTGTTGCCGCCGCCGGCGGTGGCGGCCACACCTGTATGTCAAATGGCGGTGGGTGGGGATGGCGCAGCCCGTCTGGTCCCTTCGCGTGGGGGGTCGACATCATGGCAGCCAAGGTGGAGACCAGGCGGCGGGTCGGTGGGGCGGTGGCGCTCGCTGGCACGCAACAGGGAGGCGTGGAGGAGACAGATGTGGGCGCGCGCGGTGGTGCACCGACGACGATGTAGGTCCAGGGGCGGCAGCGCTCCTGCGAGCGTGTTCATGCCTCCAAGTGCACTGTCGCGTGGGCTCGATCTAGGGCAAACCTTGGGCTCGATCTAGGCTAGAATAGGTCAGCCCATTCCGCGTCGCCGAAAGCCGGCCGGCGGTGAGGGGGTTGTTGGCGTGGATGAATAATGTTGTGCTATGTTTCATCTTTGGAGGCGTCGCTTTTAGATAAGCTGGATTTTTGGTGTTGTCTTGGTGTTGTTATTACTGCTGCTTCAAGGAATACATTACTATAGCCGGACTTCTATTTTATTGTAATTCTTCTTTTTTTTGGCTGTGTACATCCCTAATATCGTTAGGGTAATACGTTGTTGCAGAGGTTAGATGTAATTCGTATCTTCGCGATATTAATATATACTTATCGCCGAAAAATATATAAATTACATACACCAAGTATTGCAGATCCCTAAACTTTCTTCTCTTTTCGTGTAATCTTGGACCGGTAGGCACCCCACCGATATAAAATGTACTACATGGCGATTACCACGAAGATCGAAAAGGAATTCCGAATTAAGTTCGGCTAGTGAAACCGACATTGAACCCGACGTGAATAGACCACGCAAACTTCTCAGGGCATCACACTCACTTCATTGTGTGAAGCCTAAGAGCATCTTCAATACAGGCTTTAAAATTTAGCATTGTAAAAGTCGTTTGCAGCGCGTTCAATTCAGATACAGCGTACACTTCCCGTCGCATCAAAATGCAGCGCTGAATTTATCCTTTTGCAAATGCGCTAAAATGCCGCGCCAAAAACAACATTTTCACATAATTACATACGTAATAGATCACACAATGTAAAAATAAACTGGAAATATAAATATAAATATATTGTAAAGTTCAACCCACATTTTCTACAATCAAGTTTATTTAAAAACTAGACTACACTACTCCAAATCCGAGTTGAAGTCGGAGGAGCTCGGTGTTGTCGATAACACCGGAGTCGATGTCCAATCGAAGGAGGAGGAGGAAGACTCGATGGTGATCGTCGACGGGTGGCGCCATTCTTCTTCTCCTCCTCCTTCCACGTGGCCTTCTCCTCCTTCTCCTTCTTCACCTCCTTCTTCGCCCTCCTCGTCTCCCGGTCGCGCTTCTTCGCCGCCTTCTGCGCCGCCTTTGCTTCTTCCTTCTCGGCGTAGAAGGTTTCCTCCGTGGCCACGTCCTCCGGGAAGCGCCGCACCCACTCGAGGCGCATGCGCTCGTCCCGCTCGACGATGACGAGGCGCTGCTCGAGCTCGCGCTCGCGCTGCCTCGCCTCGCGTGTGACGGACGGCGGCGGCGCGAGGGCTTGCGCCTCCTGCCTCGTCCAGACGTCGACGAAGTTCATTGAGCGGCGGGAGCAGCCGAGGTGCCAGGCGACCTCGTCGTACGCGCGCGCCACCTCGTGCACAGTCTCGAACCTCCCGAGCCCGATGCGCTCGTCGCCGCTCTAGATCTCGGCGTAGAACGCCCCGTTTGGACGTGCGCGGATGCCGCGGTAGCCGGAGCTCGAGCAGCGGCGGCGAGGCATCACGGAGGCGTGGAGGCGGAGCTGCGTGCGAGCAAGGTGGAGCACAGCAGGAGTGATGCACGGAGCGAGGTGGAGAGTGAAGCGACGCGTGGCTGAATGTTTCTGCCGGTTTGTTTTGCGCGCCGCGTTTTATAGCGCTCTGGTAACGGCGCGACAACTTTGGCGCGTAGGATAGCACGATAGCGCGCATGGGAAAAGATTATTTTCTCGCGCCGGTTCGGCGCCTTCGCTAGACGAGTGCGGGAGCGTTCATGCGTGCTAAATTTCGGTCAAAACTTGATAGCGCGCGAAACAGCGCGACTGTTAAAGATGCTCCAAATGTAGGAGTAAGTATAGATAGTTTCACCCTTTTTATATATGTTAGGAGCTTTCTGAAATGGTAGAGGTTTAGGAAAAGATAATAGAAAAAGGATTATTATTAATTTAGTTAAAGATCATAAATTTGATTTTATTTATATACATGATACCAAGGAAGGAGATTTCACTGATGCTTGATTGAATAGTGTAACTGGTCATAGAATGATTATTTGGTTATGGGACGCGTCTGATGGGACTTCTTGGGGTATGCTGATGGGTGTGAGTGATGAAAGATTTGATGTAGGGGAGTGTGCAACCGGAAAATTCTTTAGTATGATGCTTTTTACTGATAAACTGAACAATTTCAAGTGGAATTTGATAAATATTTATGGGGCATCTCGTGAAAAAGATAAGGCTGATTTCTTGGCTGAGTTAGTTCAAGTCTTGGGTTGTATTAATCATCCTTTTTGTTGTGGGAGAGATTTTAATTTGATCAGAAGAGACTGTGAAAGAAATAAAGTTAATAAACATTCTAAATGGCAGATCTATTTTTGTAATACGATTATAGAACATCGGGGCTCCAAATAAAATTTGTATTTCTAGTGAAAATTACTTGGTCTACTATCCAAAAAGGACATTGTCACTGCTTTTTGGGAACATTAATATTCTTTATCTACTGTCATGACCTTGGTTTGAGTAGAGGATTAGTTCTTTTTTTGCCATGAAACTAAACTTTTTCTTCGATAAAGCGCTTTACTACTGATAACCCCCAAGTGCAGGGATCACCGCAGTATAATTCGATAAGTATTTGAGTGTTGAACCCATGAGGGGCTGAAGAGAAACTATCTATTTTCTAAAGCCCTATAACCCACTTATATGACCTTCTATGCAAAGCTAGGAGATATGATGTGTGTGCGTGTATAGGTTTTACTAAAAACTATATGTGCTAAAATTAAAATGCAAGAAGTAAAACTAGTGTAGGAATAAGTAAAGTGTAATAAAGTAAAATGCAATGAGATGAAGTGAAGTGAAGTGGAGTAACTCGTGAGAGAAAGTCTTCAGGCAAACTGCTATTTCATTTATGTGGTTGTCATAATTAGTGAAGCATAATGGTCTTTGTATTGCTTCTTCTAGGGAGGAGTCATAGATAGGTGTAGCCATATACATGAGTAAGTACACCCCTAGTGATTGATCCTAATGCTATCAGAATGTGCAAACACATGAATTATTAAGACATGTGAGAATGTCCAACCACTGTTGTATTTTTAAAGGTCCCCATAATTGGTTCCTCCGTTAACATGCATCTAAGAATCGGGACCGGATTTCTATCGTTCCCACTATCCCTCATCCCATCAAGATGAAACGGTGATAAACTTATGCATCCCCTTCACATATGTGTGCACTCATATATCGATACATAAGACCATCATAGAAGATAACAAATACTTGTATTTAACCAACAACAAACTATATAACAATTGTCATGAACAATTCACTACTCAAACATCAACATAGAGATATAATAGATCATGAGAAAACAATATATTGCATCATACATCATGTTTGCCAAGAGATTACAGAGGGGATGATGAAGAGTTGTTGTAGATGTTGATGAAGATGGTGTTGATGGACTCACCGGAGTGGGGTGGAGTCCACCAGAGGCGATTCCGGCAGCGTTTCCCCCCTCCGATCTCCGCCGGCGGCGGCCTGCTGTCTCTCTGATTATGTGTTTTTGATATACGCCGATGTAGCCTCGAAGAAACACCCCAGGGTTGTATATATAGTAATTTTTAGGGAAAAATAATTTAGTCCGCGAAAAGATGAGGTGAAACGGACGCTCGAGGGCCGAAAGAGGCCTGGTGGCGCGACTAGAAAGGAAGGCCGCGCCACCTGCTCTCTTTATCAGCCTGTGGACCTCCTGATAGGCCACTTCATATCATTTTATTCGTCTCGAAAATTCCAAAGCGTGACCCCTGACCTTGCCCTTTTTGGAGTCCCGTAGCTCGTGAAAGTAAAAGATACTAAAAAGTGGCGTTTTATGCAAAACAGAATTAGAACCGGAGGAATGGGATTGTTTAGAAATCCCCTAAAACATCATAAAACATGGGAATAACATTATATAAGATGCAAATATGTGATAATATGTTGCAATGAAGTGCAAAGTTCATGTATGCTTTTTATATGCATCAACATCCCCAAGCTTAACCTATGCTCGTCCTCGAACATGAAGGTGACACAACTAACATGTACTTTGGAGTTTATTGCATCTCTTCTATATAATCATGCAAAGTCTTATAAGGTTCGGTCAATAAACAATGAAAATAAGTAATATGAACTCATCAAGTGATAACTCTCACATTCTACAAAGCATGCATAATAATAAATAGCATTGTAAGAAACATAAATGATAAGTAATATGAATCATAAAGCATGCTTAGAAGAATCCTATAGAATTATGGAAGACTCTTTGTCTTCTCTTTTCATGAATATCTCTTTTGACTCTTGAACGCAAGAAAGTAAGCATGAAATGTATGTGCTAAACCTCCAACAAAATAAAAAGTAGAGAGCACAAAACATGGTTTTGAGCTATGCAATTCATGTCAACAATAATAATAAGGATGGGGTACCAAGTATCTCATGTATAAAGATATCTATGTGTCATGAGTTAGACCTCTTATGATTAAGTGTTGCCTCATTTTCTTGAATGCTAAGGACTACAACTCTTGTTACTCAACTCCGGGTTACCAAGAAATTTCGACATACATGTTTTAACCAAGTGTCGTAATGGGGTACCTTCATGTCACCTGTACAAAGGACAAAAGGAGATGTGCGTCTCAACTATAGGCCATCCATAACGGGACAACATGAACAACAGACGTTGAGCATCCTCTCTAACTCTCTCACACTTTTTCTCATACTCTTTTTGTATCTTTTCTGATACTGTTTTTTCACAGAAATATTTTTTCACAACTCTTTTTGAACTCTTCCTATTGAGGATGCTCGTTGCTGAAACTCACACCATGATTAACCATGGCTTCGGTTAGCAGCCCATTGCTCTTCTCTTCCAATGCATGCTTACTTGCTTAAGTAACCTCTACTTATTTCACAAGATGTAGCCATCAAAAAAATAAAATAAATGATGATCAACGCATGGTGCAATACCCCAAGAGGGAAATGTTGAAAGACTTCCCAAGTAAACATGGTTATGTTCTATCTCATCACTCATAATCAGTCAAACCAACAACATGCATAGTGGTATTTCCTACCAAACCTTACTTTCTTATGAGCTCTAAATTACACAAAATGGATATTTTGAAAAGGTTGGAGCCAAAACACACACATTATACTTGGAATAGCAAGTGCTATATAGGTAGGTATGAAAGACATTGGATTTGAGTTAAGCTTGGAAACAATTCTATGCTTGTGTAAGAATTCAAATCTTTTGGCTAGCAAGAGGTCTAAAAACATGAAATAGTATCCATAGAGATATTCATTCATTCTCAAACAATGATACTCAAAATTAAACATCTATGTATACTAGTGAGAAGCAGCACTCAATAAGGCACATAATAAATTATCACTCAATAAAGCATTTGAAATTAATAGTACTATGCACAATATAAATTTCAGCTTTTTAATGCATCCCTCTTCATCTTTTTATAACAACAACTCAGTTTTATGGACGCATTCAAGAATATGATAATTTTATTTCAGTATATCTTTAATATGAATGCAAGGAATTTGTCATGATGGCAACATTTATTTCAAATCAAAACTAGACACAAAACTAATAAAGGACGCTCCAAGTTTTTGCGAGAATTCTATGTTGCTTAAAAAATAAAGTTTATAAGTGTGCAAACCGAAAGATTTACTATGAGTCCAGTGGGGTGCCTTGGGCATACCCAAGATCATGGTCTTCATAATTCTTGGATTTATGTCGGTGTGGTGTTCTTCCATTCCCTGTGAAAAAACTTCAACACAAAACTTTCTTCCCATTTTTTTCTATGGGGTGACATTAGAGGTACAAAGAAATCATACTTTATGTTACTTTATTCATAAAAAAGTTATATCTTTATGAAACAGAGATCACATAATGTTCTACTTATTCTAGCATATCAAAAGTTTCAAGAAAAAAATCACTTTGATACTCAAAAGAATGAATCTAACATAGTAAGGCAGAATCTATCCAGAATTTTTGTTGCAACAAAACTGAAATTTTGGCACGACTTAGACACCTCAGGAAATTTAGCCAATTTACGTGCACATAGAGGATGAAAAGTTACATCTACTATAATTTTATCAAGATTTATGACTTACCCAAAAAATTACAAAAATCGTGCACTAAAAAGTGCAGCGCAGAAAATAGCAACTCCCACTTTCGTTTTGCAACTTTTAACATCCAAATGGGTAAAAATTGGTACTTTCTTTTGAAACCAGAGAGTAAACAAAAATTAAACTAACATGCTACAGAAAGCATGCATAGGAAAAACCAAAAACAAACAAAGATAAATAAAAGCATGGTCCCCGCAAACATTCAACGGGATCATGAAGATAAAACTAGAAGATGAGTTTGAAATGATTTACTTAAGATACCTGAAAGAAGTGGGGGTGCATGGAAATCCCCAAGATTATGATCTTGATAGGTACTCCACTTCTTCCTCATCATATCATGTTACTCATCTCAATCAAAGAAATATTTTCATCTCCATGATACTCCAATGCCTACAAAACTGTTAGTATTCCAAACAAATGATATGATGATTTCTACCAAGATGGGAACTATAGGAATCATTGGGGAACCATTTTATTCAAGAAGCCAAAATATATAAATAAAATGAAAGACTCTTTTCTATTTTGTTTTACTATAGGAAGAGTTTTAATGATATAGACTTTGCAATGTTCGATTGGCATAAACAACACATGCTCAAGGTCGACCTTCATTGCTCATCCTTCTCATTTACTCTTTCATACTTTATTTTTTTCTTTTATTAAAAATAAAAAACTAACTAATATGTAATAAGAAGTAAATCTATTTAACAAGGATATAAAGGTGTGTTCAAATTAAAGTTACTTGAAAGCATAAGGAGCACACCACAAGATTTGAAACCATTAAATTTTAGGGATTTCTATTTTCGTGCCCTCGGGTCGTTAGTTGTACTCAGTTTTCCCCAGCCCCTTAGTTTTTCCTCAGTTTTCTACAAGCCTATGTCTGAAACCCGCAGAATGAGCTCAGACGGAAGGAATCCGTTTATTTGGACGTTCTGTGCTGACGTGTTGCGCCGCGTCGTCTGTGGGGCCGCGTCGTGTGGGGCCGCGTGGGGCTTGTAGAAAGGGACCGCATGGGACAGGACGAGAAGCGTTTGGTTGCACGTGAGCATGAGCTGGGTTTTGTCTCTCTCGGCCCAAATTGGCATTTTTAAGAGCACCTTTTCCCCTCTTTCTCTCTCTGTCTTTTTCACCAAATTAGTATCAAATCTAGAGAAGCTTCTATTTCTGTCTTTCTTCAATATGGCAGCAAATCTAGTAGCAAATCTCTGGGGTTATTTATGCCTTTTGGCCCTCGTTTTTTGCCCAATATGGCAGCAAATCTAGTAGAAAATCTAGAAGCTAGTATATGGTAAATTCACAACAACATAATCACAAAACTAAGTATAATACATAAACTGCATACAGCAGCCAAAAGCAGGCAATAACGTTGTTAATGTTCACGACAAACTAAGCTGAAAAATATACAAGACGCACGCAATGTATGGACAACAAGAAGATTAGGATGAATGAATTTGTTCTTCATTCCTCCTCATATATTTCTTCGTCGCTCCATTCGTGCATTACCCCAAGGAAATATTCATTGAACTCCTTCCGTCTGCAGTGTGCGGCCAATACATCCTCCAAACGGTATGGCTTCTGTTCATTTCTCATACCGTAGCTTCCTATTCTATCCACACGTACTAGCCATTCATCCCAGGCCTTTGTATCATGAGAGTACTCTCTGATATAACCCAAATCCGTGTAGTAGATGCTGTCAGGTAGAAGTGTCGGGTACACTCTGGTGTCGACGGAGATACACCGGATATAATTCACGAAGAAGGCATTACTGCCAATGTTACTGACCGGATGGAGAGAGCGGCTCTGAGTGTCCACACGGTACACCAATGGTTTGCCCGCCAAAGCCTCGCCGACCAATAACACAAGCGAGCAGATCACCATCCGACTTCACAAGGTAGAACTTCGACGTCCAAGTTCTGGAAATGAAATTAGTGTCTCCATCTTGACAGTGCTCGCGCGCTGCTGCAACTGTACATTGGTGCACACTATTCTTCCGATCTCAAAATTGTCCGCAGCTACTGCATACAGTTCACCATTGAACGGGGTAATGCTACGCAGACAACAGTTCTTGATCGAAAATCTTCCTTCTCCCCAATCTTCATTTATATCCTTAGTTGGAGTGCTCTCATCGACCCAACCAATTTCCGACGGGTAATGTGCGGCAACGAAGACCATAGTCGGGGATTTGATAACAGCGATCGATTTCAGAAAAACAGATGGCATCTGCGCCTCAAACATAGTGTTCGATTTCTTTGTGAGTGGGTTCAGCAGCCGTATCTTGTGCGGCGGGTTCCTCTGGGCAAGCACGATGACACCACGGCAAAAGCCGACGAAGTAGTATCTAAAATATATTGATGAAGATAACATTCAGCACTAAGATGTGTTTAAGATTGAAAATAAAAAAGGTAGATATGGAGGAATTTGAACCTTGTATGAACTTCCGATAGATCTATGGTGACGTAGCGTGATGTGCCGAGTTGGAGGAAGGTGAACTCAGCGACGCGTGGAAGGGCGTGGTGTAGCATGATCCATTCGTCCAGTGTGCACGTCGGGCTCGAGCAAACCTGAGCGCCAATTTCTACGTACTTTCCTCATAGCGAGTAGGTGTCGGCGTACTCCTCGTTCGCCAGTAAGCATTGGCCGATCTTGTGAAGTGGTCCATCAGCCGAGAGAGAGGCCCAGTCCACGGAGGCGCCGCGCTTGGATGCGCCGCCCTCGGAGGCGACGCGCTCGGCGGCGACGCGCTCGGCGGCGACGGGCTCGGCGGCGACGGGTGATGTCTACGGGAGCTTCTATTCTTGTAGACAGTGTTGGGCCTCCAAGAGCAGAGGTTTGTAGAACAGCAGCAAGTTTCCCTTAAGTGGATTACCCAAGGTTTATCGATCTCAGGGAGGAAGAGGTCAAAGATATCCCTCTCATGCAACCCTGCAACCACAAAGCAAGAAGTCTCTTGTGTCCCCAACACACCTAATAGGTGCACTAGTTCGGCGAAGAGATAGTGAAATACAGGTGGTATAAATAAGAAGTAGCAACGGCACCAGAAAAGTGCTTTGCCCAGGACAGTAAACAAGCAGTAGTAACGCAGCAGTAGTAACACAGCAGTAGTAACGCAGTAAAACAGTAAACAAGCAGCGATAGCAGTATTTAGGAACAAGGCCTAGGGATTACACTTTCACTAGTGGACACTCTCAACATTGATCACATAACATAATAGATAAATGCATACTCTACACTCTTGTTGGATGATGAACACATTGCGTAGGATTACACGAACCCTCAATGCCGGAGTTAACAAGCTCCACAATAATGCTCATATTTTAGTAACCTTTAGTGTAAGATAGATCAAAAGACTAAACCAAGTACTAGCATAGCATGCACACTCGTCACCTTCATGCATATGTAGGAGGAATAGATCACATCAATATTATCATAGCAATAGTTAACTTCGCAATCTACAAGAGATCATGATCATAGCATAAACCAAGTACTAACACGGTGCACACACTGTCACCTTTACACACGTGCAGGAGGAATAAAACTACTTTAATAACACATCACTAGAGTAGCACATAGATAAATTGTGATACAAAACATATTGCAATCATAAAGAGATATAAATAAGCACCTCACTATGCCATTCAACAAGTGAATAAGTATTCTGTGAAATCTAGCCTAAGAGACCCACACGGTGCACACACTCGTCACCTTTACACACGTGGGACAAGGAGTCTCCGGAGATCACATAAGTAAAACTCACTTGACTAGCATAATGACATCTAGATTACAAGCATCATCATATGAATCTCAATCATGTAAGGCAGCTCATGAGATTATTGTATTGAAGCACATAGGAGAGAGATGAACCACATAGCTACCGGTACAGCCCCGAGCCTCGATGGAGAACTACTCCCTCCTCATGGGAGCAGCAGCGGTGATGAAGATGGCGGTGGAGATGGCAGCGGTGTCGATGGAGAAGCCTTCCGGGGCACTTCCCCGCTCCGGCAGGGTGCCGGAACAGAGACTCCTGTCCCCCAGATCTTGGCTTCGCGATGGCGGCAGCTCTGGAAGGTTTTCCGTATCGTGGTTTTTCGCCTCAGGGTTTTCGCGACGGAGGCTTTATATAGGTGAAGAGGCGGCGCAGGAGGGTTGAAGGGGTGGCCACACCATATGGCGGCGCGGCCAGGGCCTGGGCCGCGCCGGCCTATGGTCTGGGGGCCCAGTGCCCCCCCTCTGGTCCCTCCCGGGTGTTCTGGATGCTTCTGGTGAAAATAGGAACCTGGGTCTTCGTTTCGTCCAATTCCGAGAATATTTCGTTACTAGGATTTCTGAAACCAAAAACAGCAGAAAACGAGAACCGGCACTTCGGCATCTTGTTAATAGGTTAGTTCCGTAAAATGCACGGATATGACATAAAGTGTGCATAAAACATGTAGATAACATCAATAATGTGGCATGGAACATAAGAAATTATCGATACGTCGGAGACGTATCAGCATCCCCAAGCTTAGTTTCGCTCGTCCCGAGCAGGTAAAACGATAACAAAGATAATTTCTGAAGTGACATGCCATCATAAACTTGATCATACTATTTGTAAACATATGTAGTGAATGCAGCGATCAAAACAATGGTAATGTCATGAGTAAACAAGTGAATCATAAAGCAAAGACTTTTCATGAATAGTACTTCAAGACAAGCATCAATAAGTCTTGCATAAGAGTTAACTCATAAAGCAATAAATCAAAGTAAAGGCATTGAAGCAACACAAAGGAAGATTAAGTTTCAGCGGTTGCTTTCAACTTGTAACATGTATATCTCATGGATAATTGTCAACATAGAGTAATATAACAAGTACAATATGCAAGTATGTAGGAATCAATGCACAGTTCACACAAGTGTTTGCTTCTTGAGGTGGAGAGAGATAGGTGAACTGACTCAACATAAAAAGTAAAAGAAAGGTCCTTCAAAGAGGAAAAGCATCGATTGCTATATTTGTGCTAGAGCTTTGGTTCTTGAAAACATAAAGAGAGCATAAAAGTAAAGTTTTGAGAGGTGTTTGTTGTTGTCAACGAATGGTAGTGGGCACTCTAACTACCTCATCAACCAGACTTTCAAGAGCGGCTCCCATGAAGGACGTTATCTCTACCAAGCAAGGTAGATCATCCCTCTTCTCTTTTGTTTACACATGTACTTTAGTTTAGTTTTTCTTTATTTATGGATGACACTCCTCCCAACCTTTTGCTTACACAAGCCATGGCTAACCGAATCCTCGGGTGCCTTCCAACAATCACATACCATGAAGGAGTGTCTATTTGCAAAATTAAGTTGCTTACCGATGAATCGTAGCAAAACATGTGAAGAGAATTATTAATGCAAGTTAATTAATCGGGCTGGGAACCCCATTGCCAGCTCTTTTTGCAAAATTATTGGATAAGCGGATGTGCCACTAGTCCATTGTGAAAGTCCGTCGAAGTAAATGACAAGATCGAAAGATAAAACACCACATACTTCCTCATGAGCTATAAAACATTGACACAAATCAGAGGTGATAAATTTTGAATTATTTAAAGGTAGCACTCAAGCAATTTACTTTGGAATGGCGGAGAAATACCATGTAGTAGGTAGGTATGGTGGACACTTATGGCATAGTAGTTGGCTCAAGGATTTTGGATGCATGAGAAGTATTCCCTCTCGATACAAGGCTTAGGCTAGCAAGATTATTTGAAACAAACACAAGGATGAACCGGTGCAGCAAAACTCACATAAAAGACATATTGTAAACATTATAAGACTCTACACCGTCTTCCTTGTTGTTCAAAACTCAATACTAGAAATTATCTAGACTTTAGAGAGACCAATTATGCAAACCAAATTTTAGCAAGCTCTATGTATTTCTTCATTAATAGGTGCAAAGCATATGATGCAAGAGCTTAAACATGAGCACAAAAATTGCCAAGTATCAAATTATTCAAGACATTCTACCAATTACTACATGTAGCATTTTCCAATTCCAACCATATAACAAATTAACGAAGATGAAACTTCGCCATGAATACTATGAGTAGAGCCTAAGGACATATTTGTCCATATGCTACAGCGGAGCGTGTCTCTCTCCCATAAAGTGAATGCTAGGATCCATTTTATTCAAACAAAACAAAAAACAAAAACAAACCGACGCTCCAAGCAAAGTGCATAAGATGTGACGGAATAAAAATATAGTTTCAGGGGAGGAACCTGATAATGTTGTCGATGAAGAAGGGGATGCCTTGGGCATCCGCAAGTTTAGACGCTTGAGTCTTCTTAGAATATGCAGGGGTGAACCACCGGGGCATCCCCAAGCTTAGAGCTTTCACTCTCCTTGATCATAGTATATCATCCTCCTCTCTTGACCCTTGAAAACTTCCTCCACACCAAACTCGAAACAAACTCATTAGAGGGTTAGGTCATAATCAAAAACTCACATGTTCAGAGGTGACACAATCATTCTTAACACTTCTGGACATTGCTCAAAGCTACTGGAAGGTAATGGAACAAAGAAATCCACCCAACACAGCGAAAGAAGCAATGCGAAATAAAAGGCAGAATCTGTCAAAACAGAACAGTCCGTAAAGATGAATTTTAAAAGGGCACCAGATTTGCTCAAATGAAAATGCCCAAATTGAATGAAAGTTGCGTACATATCTGAGGATCACTCACGTAAATTGGCATAATTTTCTGAGTTACCTACAGAGAATTAGACCCAGATTCGTGACAGCAAAGAAATCTGGAACTGCGCAGTAATCCAAATCTAGTATTTACTTTACTATCAAAGACTTTACTTGGCACAACAAAACATAAAACTAAGATAAGGAGAGGTTGCTACAGTAGTAAACAACTTCCAAGACACAAATATAAAACAAAGTACTGTAGCAAAATAACACATGGGTTATCTCCCAAGAAGTTCTTTCTTTTTAGCCATTAAGATGGGCTCAGCAGCTTTAATGATGCACTCGCAAGAAATAGTATGTGAAGCAAAAGAGAGCATCAAGAGGCAAATTCAAAACACATTTAAGTCTAACATGCTTCCTATGCATAGGAATCTTGTAAATAAACAAGTTCATGAAGAGCAAAGTAACAAGCATAGGAAGATAAAACAAGTGTAGCTTCAAAAATTTCAGCACATAGAGAGGTGTTTTAGTAACATGAAAATTTCTACAACCATATTTTCCTATCTCATAATAACTTTCAGTAGCAACATGAGCAAACTCAACAATATAACTATCACATAAAGCATTCTTATCATGAGTCTCATGCATAAAATTATTACTCTCCACATAAGCATAATCAATTTTATTAGTAATAGCGGGAGCAAATTCAACAAAGTAGCTATCATTATTATTCTCATCAAGTGTAGGAGGAAAAGTATCATCAAAGTAAATTTTCTCCTCAATGCTTGGGGGACTAAAAAGATCAAGAAAACCAGCTTCCCCAAGCTTAGAACTTTCTATATTATTATCAACAATGGTGTTCAAAGCGTTCATACTAATATTACTACCAGCATGCAAATAAGATTTCATAGGTTTTTTAATTTTCGCATCAAACCATCCATGTCTTAAATCAGAAATAGAATAAGAAGCTCATTGTTGTCCATTATGCCAAACTAGTGTAAACAAGAAACAAAAAGATGCAATTGCAGGATCTAAAGGAAATAGCTTCGAGCACGCACACAACGGCGCCGTAAAAATACTTTACCTGGGACCGGAGTATGAGAGCCTTTTTACCTTTCCTCCCCGAGCAACGGCGCCGTAAAAGTGCTTGATGTCTACGGGAGCTTCTATTCTTGTAGACAGTGTTGGGCCTCCAAGAGCAGAGGTTTGTAGAACAGCAGCAAGTTTCCCTTAAGTGGATCACCCAAGGTTTATCGATCTCAGGGAGGAAGAGGTCAAAGATATCCCTCTGATGCAACCTGATACGTCTCCAACGTATCGATAATTTCTTGTGTTCCATGCCACATTATTGATGTTATCTACATGTTTTATGCACACTTTATGTCATATTCGTGCATTTTCTGGGAACTAACCTATTAACAAGATGCCGAAGTGCCAGCTTCTCGTTTTCTCGCTGTTTTTGGTTTCAGAAATCCTAGTAACGAAATATTCTCGAATCGGACGAAATCA
>NC_061514.1:122081703-122114613 GCF_022539505.1 Lolium rigidum | reverse complement strand
AGGGTCAAGAGAGGAGTATGATGCAATATGATCAAGGAGAGTGAAAGCTCTAAGCTTGGGGATGCCCCGGTGGTTCACCCCTGCATATATTAAGAAGACTCAAGCGTCTAAGCTTGGGGATGCCCAAGGCATCCCCTTCTTCATCGACAACATTATCGGGTTCCTCCCCTGAAACTATATTTTTATTCGGCCACATCTTATGTACTTTGCTTGGAGCGTCGGTTTGTTTTTGTTTTTTGTTTTGTTTGAATAAAATGGATCCTAGCATTCACTTTATGGGAGAGAGACACGCTCCGCTGTTGCATATGGACAAATATGTCCTTAGGCTCTACTCATAGTATTCATGGCGAAGTTCTTCTTCGTTAAATTGTTATATGGTTGGAATTGGAAAATGACTACATGTAGTAACTTCTAAAATGTCTTGGATAATTTGATACTTGGCAATTGTTGTGCTCATGTTTAAGCTCTTGCATCATATACTTTGCACCCATTAATGAAGAAATACTTAGAGCTTGCTAATTTGGTTTGCATATTTGGTTTCTCTAGAGTCTAGATAACATCTAGTATTGAGTTTTGAACAACAAGGAAGACGGTATGGAGTCTTATAATGTTTACCATATGTCTTTTATGTGAGTTTTGTCTGTACCGTTCATCCTTGTGTTTGTTTCAAATAACCTTGCTAGCCTAAACCTTGTATCGAGAGGGAATACTTCTCATGCATCCAAAATACTTGAGCCAACCACTATGCCATTTGTGTCCACCATACCTACCTACTACATGGTATTTATCCGCCATTCCAAAGTAAATTGCTTGAGTGCTACCTTTAAAATTCCATCATTCACCTTTGCAATATATAGCTCATGGGACAAATAGCTTAAAAACTATTGTGGTATTGAATATGTACTTATGCACTTTATCTCTTATTAAGTTGCTTGTTGAGCGATAACCATGTTTACGGGGACGCCATCAACTATTCTTTGTTGGATATCATGTGAGTTGCTATGCATGTCCGTCTTGTACGGAAGCAAGAGAGATCTACCACCTTCATGGTTGGAGCATGCATATTGTTAGAGAAGAACTTTGGGCCGCTAACTAAAGCCATGATTCATGGTGGAAGTTTCGGTTTGGACATATATCCTCAATCTCATATGAGAATAAAAATTGTTGCCACATGCTTATGCATTAAAGAGGAGTCCATTATCTAGTTGTCCATGTTGTCCCGGTATGGATGTCTAAGTTGAGAATAATCAAAAGCGAGAAATCCAAAATGCGAGCTTTCTCCTTAGACCTTTGTACGAGGCGACATGGAGGTACCCCATTGTGACACTTGGTCAAAACATGTGCATTGCAAAGATCCGGTAGTCCAAGTTAATTAGGACAAGGTGCGGGCACTATTAGTATACTATGCATGAGACTTGCAACTTGTAAGATATAACTTTCATAACTCATATGCTTTATTACTACCGTTGACAAAATTGTTTCATGTTTTCAAAATAAAAGCTCTAGCACAAATATAGCAATCGATGCTTTCCTCTTTGAAGGACCATTCTCTTTACTTTTATGTTGAGTCAAGTTCACCTATTTCTCTCCACCTCAAGAAGCAAACACTTGTGTGAACCGTGCATTGATTCCTACATACTTGCATATTGTACTTGTTATATTACTCTATGTTGACAATTATCCATGAGATATACATGTTACAAGTTGAAAGCAACCGCTGAAACTTAATCTTCCTTTGTGTTGCTTCAATACCTTTACTTTGATTTATTGCTTTATGAGTTAACTCTTATGCAAGACTTATTAATACTTGTCTTGAAGTACTATTCATGAAAAGTCTTTGCTATATGATTCACTTGTTTACTCATGTCATCACCATTGTTTTGATCGCTGCATCCACTACATATGTTTACAAATAGTATGATCAAGGTTATGATGGCATATCACTTCAGAAATTATCTTTGTTATCGTTTTACACGCTCGGGACGAGCGAGAACTAAGCTTAGGGATGCTTGATACGTCTCCGACGTATCGATAATTTCTTATGTTCTATGCCATATTATTGATGATACCTACATGTTTTATGCACACTTTATGTCATATTCGTGCATTTTACGGAACTAACCTATTAACAAGATGCCGAAGTGCCGGTTCCTGTTTCTACGCTGTTTTTGGTTTCGAAATCCTAGTAACGAAATATTCTCGGAATTGGACGAAACGAAGACCCGGGGCCCTATTTTCCACGGAGCTTCCGAGAAGACCGAAGAACACACGAAGTGGGGCCACGAGGTGGCCAAACTATAGGGCGGCGCGGCCCAAGCCACGGCCGCGCCGACCTATAGCGTGGGCCCCTCGTGACGCCCCTTGACCTGCCCTTCCGCCTACTTAAAGCCTCCGTCGCGAAACCCCCGAGGCGAAAAACCACGATACGGAAAACCTTGCGAGACGCCGTCGCCGCCGATCCCATCTCGGGGGATTACGGAGATCTCCTCCGGCACCTGCCGGAGAGGGGATTCATCTCCCGGAGGACTCTACACCGCCATGGTCGCCTCCGGAGTGATGAGTGAGTAGTTCACCCCTGGACTATGGGTCCATAGCGGTAGCTAGATGGTTGTCTTCTCCTCATTGTGCTTCATTGTTGGATCTTGTGAGCTGCCTAACATGATCAAGATCATCTATCCGTAATTCTATATGTTGTGTTTGTCGGGATCCGATGGATAGAGAATACCATGTCATGTTAATTATCAAGTTATTATACATGTGTTGTTTATGATCTTGCATGCTCTCCGTTTCTAGTAGAGGCTCACGGCCAAGTTTTTACTTTTAACTCCAAGAGGGAGTACTTATGCTCGATAGTGGGTTCATGCACGTTGACACAGGACGGATGTGAGAAAGTTCTAAGGTTGTGTTGTCTTTGTTGCCACTAGGGATAAAACATTGGCGCTATGTCCGAGGATGTAGTTGTTGATTACATTACGCACCATACTTAATGCAATTGTACGTTGTTTGCAACTTAATGCTGGAGGGGTTCGGATGATAACTACGAAGGTGGACTTTTTAGGCATAGATGCGGTTGGATGGCGGTCTATGTACTTTGTCGTAATGCCCAATTAAATCTCACTATACTTATCATGTCATGTATGTGCATTGTTATGCCCTCTCTATTTGTCAATTGCCCGACTGTAATTTGTTCACCCAACATGCTTTTATCTTATGGGAGAGACACCTCTAGTGAGCTGTGGACCCCGGTCCATTCTTTAATCTTGAAATACAAATCTGCTTTGCAATACTTGTTTTACTATTTTCTCTGCAAACAATCATCTTCCACACAATACGGTTAATCCTTTGTTACAGCAAGCCGGTGAGATTGACAACCTCACTTCGTTTCGTTGGGGCAAAGTACTTTGGTTGTGTTGTGCGGGTTCCACGTTGGCGCCGGAATCTACGGTGTTGCGCCGCACTACATCCCGCCGCCATCAACCTTCAACGTGCTTCTTGGCTCCTCCTGGTTCGATAAACCTTGGTTTCTTTCTGAGGGAAAACTTGCTGCTGTGCGCATCATACCTTCCTCTTGGGGTTGCCCAACGAACGTGTGAAATACACGCCATCATCCCCACATACTAAACGGGCCGGCCCTTTAAGACGAAAGTGGGACCCACCTGTGTTTTTGGCCCGGCCCACTAGCGTGTTGGGCCGGCCCACTTGCGTGTTGGGCCGGCCCACTTGCTATAGGGTGGACCCCACATACTAAATGGGCCGGCCCTTTGACAGGAAAGTGGGACCCACCTGTGTTTTGGCCCGGCCCACTAGCGTGTTGGGCCGGCCCACTTGCTATACGGTGGACCCCACATACTAAATGGGCCGGCCCGTTAATAGGAAAGTGGGACCCACCTGTGTTTTGGCCGGCCCACTATCTTGTTGGGCCGGCCCACTTGCTATATGGTGGACCCCACATACTAAATGGGCCGGCCCTTTAAGCGGAAAGTGGGACCCACCTGTGTTTTTGGCCCGGCCCACTATCTTGTTGGGCCGGCCCACTTGCTATATGGTGGACCCCACATACTAAACGGGCTTGCCCTTTAACAGGAAAGTGGGACCCACTAGGTGCTTTTGGCCGGCCCACTGGCTTGTTGGGCCATACCATTTGATAAAATGTGGACCCCACGTACTAAATGGGCCGGCCGATAGCGAGAACGTGGGACCCACATGCTAATTGGGCGGCCCAGTAACTTCTTGGGCCGGCCCAGTTGCTTTAATGTGGACCCCACTTTTTAAATGGGTCGGCCCGATACCAGGAAAGTGGGTCCCACAAGTCTTGTGGGCCGGCCCTTTTGCATGTTGACCGGTCAATCGAGTGCATTCGGCCCGGCCCACATGTTTAGTGGGGCGGCCCATTAAAGTTTTGACCGATCAACCTTAGAGGTTAGGCCGGCCCACGTAACTAATGGACCAGCCCGGCTATATAGTTGACTGGTCAAAATAAGTCGGTCGGCCCGGCCCGCAAACTTAGTGGGCCGGCCCGCTTAAGACGTGGCGAGGCCTCGTATGGGCCTACCATCTACCACGGGGTTTCGGCCGGTTAACGCCGTTAAGTGCCGGTTAACGGCGTACGCCACGTGTCGGTTGCATGACGTCGGCGATCAGCGGGCCCCGGAAACACTTGGGCAACGGTCCGATTTTCCGTGGCGGAAGGGCGCCCAAGCGCGACGGACCGAAAAAAATCGTCGTAGGACTTTGCCTGACGCAGTTTCGACAACAGAACCCATATCGTCGGGTTAGGCCCATAGGCGACGAAAAATACCCCTTAGCGGACGATTTTGAGACGTTGTCTATCAGAACTTTTCTTGTAGTGAACTTATAAGATATCTTATACATAACACATGTGATTTATTACTACCGTTGACAAAATTGTTTCTATATTTTCAAAATGAAAAGCTCTAGCACAAAAATAGTAATCCATGCTTCCCTCTGCGAAGGGCCTATCTTTTACTTTATTGTTGAGTCAGTTTGCCTACTTCTTTCTATCCCAGAAGCAAACACTTGTATCAACTGTGTGCATTGATTCTTACATGTTTACTTATTGCACTTGTTAGATTACTTTGTGTTGACAATTATCCATGAGATATACATGTTGAAGTTGAAAGCAACCGCTGAAACTTATATCTTCCTTTGTGTTGTTTCAAAGCTTTCTACTAAGAATTTATTGCTATATGAGTAACTCTTATGCAAGTCTTATTGATGCTTGTCTTGAAAGTATTATTCATGAAAAGTCTTTGCTATATGATTCATTTGTTTACTCATTATCTTCATCATTGCTTCGAATCACTCGCATTCATCTCATATGCTTTACAATAGTATGATCAAGATTTTGATAGCATGTCACTTCAGAAATTATCTTTGTTATCGTTTACCTACTCGAGGGCGAGTAGGAACTAAGCTTGGGGATGCTTGATACGTCCCAAACGTATCTATAATTTCTTATGTTCCATGCTAATTTATTGATGATACTCACATGTTTTATACACACTTTATGTCATTATTATGCATTTTCCGGCACTAACCTATTGACGAGATGCCGAAGAGCCGATTCTGTTTTCTAGCTGTTTTTGGTTTCAGAAATCCTAGTAAGGAAATATTCTCGAATTGGACGAAATCAACGCCCGGGGCCTATTTTTCCACGAAGCTTCCGGAAGACCGGAGGAGATACAAAGTGGGGCCACGGGCGCCGCCACACTAGGGCGGCACGGCCTGCAGGGGGCCGCGCGGCCCTAGCGTGTGGGGCCCCCATGACGCCTCCCGACCTCGCCCTTCCGCCTACTTAAAGCCTTCGTCGCGAAACCCCCGATCCGAGAGCCACGATACGGAAAACCTTGCCGAGACGCCGCCGCCGCCAATCCCATCTCGGGGGATTCAGGAGATCGCCTCCGGCACCCTGCCGGAGAGGGGAATCATCTCCCGGAGGTCTCTTCATCGCCATGATCGCCTCCGGATCGATGTGTGAGTAGTCCACTCCTGGACTATGGATCCATAGCAGTAGCTAGATGGTTTTCTTCTCCTCATTGTGCTATCATGTTAGATCTTGTGAGCTGCCTATCATGATCAAGATCATCTATTTGTAATGCTACATGTTGTGTTTGTTGGGATCCGATGAATATTGAATACTATGTCAAGTTGATTATCAATCTATCATATATGTTATTTATGTTCTTGCATGCTCTCCGTTGCTAGTAGAGGCTGCGGCCAAGTTGATACTTGTGACTCCAAGAGGGAGTATTTATGCTCGATAGTGGGTTCATGCCTCCATTAAATCTGGGACGATGATGGAAAGTTCTAAGGTTGTGGATGTGGTGTTGCTACTAGGGATAAAACATCGATGCTTTGTCTAAGGATATTTGTGTTGATTACATTACGCACCATACTTAATGCAATTGTCCATTGTTTGCAACTTAATACTGGAAGGGGTTCGGATGATAACTCTGAAGGTGGACTTTTTAGGCATAGATGCATGCTTTGGATAGCGGTCTATGTACTTTGTCGTAATGTCCCGATTAAATCTCATAGTACTCATCATGATATATGTATGTGCATTGTTATGCCTTCTTTATTTGTCAATTGCCCAACTGTAATTTGTTCACCCAACATCTGTTTATCTTATGGGAGAGACACCACTAGTGAACTGTGGACCCCGGTCCAATTCTTTACATCTGAAATACAATCTCATCGCAATTGTTCTTTACTTGTTCTTCGCAAACAATCATCATCATCCACACTATACATCTAATCCTTTGTTTACAGCAAGCCGGTGAGATTGACAACCTCAACTTGTTACGTTGGGACAAAGTACTTTGATTGTGTTGTGCGAGTTCCACATTGGCGCCGGAATCCCTGGTGTTGCGCCGCACTACACTCCGCCACCAACAACCTTCACGTGCTCCTTGACTCCTACTGGTTCGATAACCTTGGTTTCTTACTGAGCGAAACTTACTGCTGTGCGCATCACACCTTCCTCTTGGGGTTCCCAACGGACGTGTCAACTACACGCTAGCACATGGCTGTAACTGCGCCATGAAGTCAGCTCTACCCCATCGGTGTTGTGATGCTTGGGAACACGGCACAAAACACTTTTTCTTTGTTAAAAGTGTTTCGTGCAGTGTGAACGAAGTTTCATAACGCCTATGAGACTAAACTCTAGTGACACTGCACGAAAGCAAAACCTCGAGGCGCGGACATAGCGGTTCCAACATTTTAGGAGTATATGACTTCGAGAACCGTACATTGGTTATTATTTCTAGTTCTTCTAAATTCAGTTCGTTTTTAAACTTGCGTGCTAATTTTGTTATTTTTGCTGACAATGGTGATCGCGAGGAGATTTATTTGTGGGTGTGCTAAGCTGTTAGGCCTAAGGCGAAATCAACTAAACGAGGCCTCAACTTAACACATAAAAAGCTGTTCGATCTCACCCACAATATCCTCTTCTTTTCTCTTTCTTTATTGGAACTTGTTATGTAGACGAAGAAAGTGACACGTGTAATATGAGTAAAATCCTCTTAGCCGAAATCAACGATGAGCAGGATTTTGTATACTATAGATGCCCCAATTGACTCTCATCCCCAATGTAATTTTTTTAAATGTTAGTATAGACTTATTTACCGGATGTATATATACTGTGGTACATGGCATGCATCTACCTAAGGAACTTTGTATAGCCGTTCTAGCCAATCCGATTGATCTGTCAAACTTCATGCACTAGATACCATGTTTAATTTACTCCCTCCGATCCATATTACTTGATGCTAAAATGAATGTATCTAGATACATCTATATTAACATCAAGTAATACCTCCATCTATAAATAAACGTCCGACATTTTTCTAAATTTGAATGTATTTAGACGCTATTTAGTGTTTACATACATCTAAATTTTCTTAGATATTACTACATCAGTTCAAAAAAAAGTACTACATCACAAATGCATCAAAAGAGTACTACTCCCAAAGCGCCACAAGACCACCACGTGGAAAGCGCGTACATTGTTCTAGTAGAGTTTAATGCTGAACTTCCAAAGGGGAATAAGATTACACATATAAATTTTAAACAGGAACATGAGCAGGAGGGCCAGCAGCAGGGGGTCGACCGGGAACAAGCTAGACAAGACGCAATTCTGGAGGAAGAGGCCATATGCTGTGTGCATGGCCTTGGTTGCGGAGAGGTGCTTCCTTGATGTACTTAGGACTATGCCCGTCGCATGCTGAATCATGTTGCGGATGTCCTTCAGGACAATTTTGCCACAGAATGAGCAAAATAGCTCCCCACGCCCGTGAAAACGAATTTGACCATTGTTCAGTCGCTTCAGAACATAGCGGCTCTTCTGGTCCTGCACTCCTTGTCGTTGTCCATGCTCATCAGAATCCTCAGATGTTTAATGACAGATCGAATAAATACTACACTATCATAATCAAACCTTAGAAACCCTACAATCAAATATGTGTAGAACAAGTAAATGGCAGAACAAATCATACTAAATCACGAGAAAACCCTATGAACAACAATGAACATAAGCCACAAAAATTGGAAGTCCAATAAGTATGAACCCATAAATTAATTATATGACTAATTAAGACAACCACATGGCAAATTAGTCGAAAGAAAACTAGAATCCTACGGTACGAACCCTAGAATCAAGTACGTCTACAAGAATAAGGTAGAAGATCAAATAAATCAAGAACTCGTGCAAACCATATGAACAATATTATGAAACTAAGAGGATCGGGACCGTTTCGTTAAAATAACAGTACCTCCTCATTGTCACCCTCGACATCCTCCTGGAACTGAACGTTTGGGCCGAGTTCGTCAAAGGGTTCGATGGCCACGACGATGAGGTCCGTGTCTAGCACCGGATCTAGGAAGACCTCGCCGTGGTCGCCTGCAACGTCGTGCAGATCTCCCACGGGAGCAACGACGTTGCTATCCACCTTCTCCTCGATAGCCAGGACGCCCGTTTCGGCCGAGGCCAAAGAATCAGACAACCAGAGGCGACGAGTGGCCTGGGTTCCCAGTGAAGCCTCACCTGCCGCGACGGCCACTACCGCAGAGGCAACCTCGATGCCAGCGGCCGCCGATTGCTTCGCCTCGTACGCATAAACGCTCTTCATACTGCAGCGGTTGAAAGAGAGGAAGTCGGAGCCTCGGAGGTGCGGTACGTGGATGGGGTTTTTTCACAGTGTGGGAGGAGGGGAGAGGACTCACTCGAGAGAGACGATGATGCCGATGATTATATAGCCTCTGACTCTCTGTATCCAGTAGTGGACGCGTGTAGTTGTGCATGTACTTGACTTTCCACTTTGTGGGAAACGTGTACGAAACCTTTTGTTCTTCGACCATTTCACTTCATGTGGGGCCCACATATACCAATTATTCCAAAAGTCATAAGTAATTGATACATTGCAAACGTATCTATAATTTTTGATGCTCGATGCTTGTTTTACACCAATTCCAATATGTTTTATTTTGACATCGTGGCACTTTTATGCATTTTCTGGAACTAACCTATTGACAAGATGCCACAATGCTAGTTCCCTGTTTTCTGTTGTTTTGTATTTCAGAAAAGTTGTACAGGAAATATTCTCAGATTTGGACGAAATAAAAGCCGAAGTTGCTATTTTACTGAAACGAAGACGGAGTTCAGAGGAGAGGTGGAGGGGGGACAGGAGCCGGCCATACCATGCCTTGGCGCGGCCCAGGCCCTGGCCGCGCGAAGGGGTGGTGTGGAGCCACCTGGCGCCCACCGACCTCGCCCTTCCGCTTATAAATTGCCTCCGACGCGAAAACCCTGAAACATCCAACCTCCATCCACGAAAAGTTCCGTCGCGACCGCCATCGTCCAGATAAGTTTCGGTGGTCAGAAGTTCCTATTCCGACACCCAGCCGGAATGGGGATTGACCACCGGAGCTATCTCCATCGACTCCACCGCCTCCACTTCGACTCCATGATGATTCGTGAGTAGTTTCTGCCTAGACTACGGGTTCTCGGCTGTAGCTAGTTGGTACTCTCTCTCCCATGTACTTCAATACAATGATCTCATGAGCTGCCTTACATGATTGAGTTCCATATGATGTAATTGGTGTTGTGTTTGTTGGCATCCGATAAATTGTGGAATTGTGATCAGATTGTTCTCATATTATCATACTACTGTTATTTAAGATCTTGCATGCTCTCCGGAACTTGTAGTTTTCCTGATCAAGTAGTTGCCTGTATCTCCAAGAGGGAGTATTTATGCTCGATAGTGGGTTCATGCCTCTAGTTTTCTGGAAGAGTGACAATAACTTATAAGATTGTAGATGTGCCATTGCTACTAGGGAGAAAACAACAATATTTTGTCTAAGGATAATTCTATTGTTTACTTTACACACATTGCTAAATGTGATAATCTGTTGCTTGCAACTTAATACTGAAAGGCGTTCGGATGATAACCTGAAGGTGGATTATTAGTTATAGACGCAGTTAGATTACAGTCTATGTATTATGTTGTAATTCCCAATTAAATACTATAGTAACCTTTATCTTATCATAGCATGCATTGTCATGCCCTCACAATTATCAATTGTCCAACTGTAATTTGTTCACCCAACACATGTTATTTGGAGAGTTACAACTAGTGTAGATAGATGGGAACCCCGATCCTTCTGTCATCATCATTGCTCTACAGTCAACTACGCACTGGAATACCTTCTAGTGCCATCTCCTCTGTGTTACTGCTACTGTTACTGTGTTACTATTGCAATTGCTCTCATATTACTGCTGCTTTCACATCACCCCTGTTACTAGTGCTTTTTCAGGTGCAACTGAATTGACAACTCCTCTGTTAAGGCTTACAAGTATTCTTTATCTCCCCTTGTGTCGAATCAATAAATTTGGGTTTTACTTCCCTCGAAGACTATTGCGATCCCCTTTACTTGTGGGTCATCCATCGCGCAGCTATGTCGCGCACATGGAAAACTTGGTAAGTCACGAACCGTCACAAAACAAAACTGGGCTGTGATGAGTGTTTCAAGTTTTTTGGTTATATAAGTTTGTTGTTGCGGTCAACACATGTGCTAGATGATGTTCCATGTTTTTTAGGACATATTGCATTTTATTTATTTGACAATAACGTCATCGAGAGAGCAACGTTGGTTGAATGGAATTCCAGCTATGGTAACTGTAGTGCACATTGTCGCTAGCGAAAACTGTAGATTTTATGTACACGTGAAACCTTTAAACTGGTGACCTATTTATGTTTTTTTTTCAGAAGGACAAATACAATGGTAAAGAACTTAGTCCTCTGGATATGTTCAAAGAGTGCCACTTGAGCCGATATAACGGCTTCTCCACCCCGACAAAGGATGCAATTGTAAGCCATCTTTCAAAGAGTTATCAGTAATGTGTATCTTATATCTTGCTGCATCTCCTAACCATGATTCTTCGTCGTAAAATAAGACTGAGCTGTGTGTAGCTACAACAGACGAACAACGCATGTCTGAGCCCAAGTTGTTTACGAGGTCCTCTCGAGGAAAACTTCCAAGCCTACATTTCTTCATAATGTACATGTCACACATCACTCCTCTCGATCCAGAATGAACAAGATTGTAGCAGAACAGGAGAAGGAGAAGACGGCAAGTGCAGAGGTGTCCAATGTTGCCAAGATCCAGAGGGATCTAATTGACCAGCTGATAACCAAGACAAAGGAAAGATTAGAGAAGCAAGTTGCGATGTCCGCAAAGATTGAAAGGTTTCTCATGCTTATGTAAGTAAAGGTATTAGACTGTGTAACCCTGATAACGTGGTTCACACAGGTGGCGACATGCTCAACGCTGGAAATGTTTTTTTGATGCTGCTGGAGTTTTTCTGTTCATGTTGAACATATATCTTGGTGCTACTATGCACGCTAATATCTCATCTGATGTTATTGCATAACCGTAATTCCCTTAGTGTGTAAATTATATTCCGGTGTGTAATTATGTAGCGTTTTTCAGTTTATGCATGCTCTTGTGGGAATATTATTTGTATGAAATTTCAGAAATTGAATTTTAGTGGGTTGCATACGAGATAATTGGGCCAATTCTCAGTGGCACCACTACAGTTCAGCTGGACCACAAAAGGCCCTTTGTTGAAGACCCACATAATTCTTGACGGGCCGTTAAAAAAAACTCGGGCTAAATATGAAACATCTGGAATCATAGGCTCATCTGCCAATGTGCCAAAATGGCCCATTCAGCAAAGCGTCTCGATGGACCTGGAAAGCTAATCAAACAACGACCCACAGGCCCATAATTCGACGGGCCGAAGAAGGCATCAAACGACGGGCCTACAAATAAATCAATGGGCCTAAAAGGCCCAGTGGGAAACGGAGGCCCATCGTACAATGGGATAAAGCCCCACCAACCAATGGGCCTCAAGGCCCATCAACTGACGGGCTTCAAGGCCCATAACATAACGGGCCTCAAGGCCCATCATGCAATAGAATACAAGGCCCATCAACTAATAGGCCTCAAGGCCCATCATCTAATGGGACCACCAGATGTATGTCGCCACGTGTGGACATGTGCCATGAATCTAATGGCACATTTTTCGCAACGATGTTAGTTTATATCAGAGCAGATGTCGCCACGTGTTTTCACGGGAAGGTGCCACGTGTCCTCTATGGGCCAAGCTACGACATCGCAGAGAATATGCTAGGCGACAAAACACTATGACGCGGCCGTAACGATGCCGCAATCACTGGGATGACACGTCTGACACATCAGTCGGCTACACGCGGACCACCCGACAAGGATTAAGTCCGTCACAACGTAACGAGTCGGCTGGGCTTTGGGCTTGGTCCTAACTGTCATGGATCCACGACGAACATGGCCTCTGAGCTCACGAGAGCCACCGTCATCTGCTGGCTACAATAATTAGTTGTCTATTTTTCCTACTTTTCGTGCCAATTTTTATAACAGAATTATTGATTTGGGTTACAATATTATGAGCTTGCAATCATAATTTATTTCCATATTATTTTGTTTTATATTATTTCATGTAAATTATATTCACAATATTTTGCAACCGAACCCACTAGCTAGCACCTAATGGGGCCCAAAATAACATTGTGTCCCACCTGGACCCACATGTCAATAGCCATGTCAGATTGGTTGGCGCACATGTCAATTGCCAATTGCTTGGCACACATGTCAGGGGACACGTCAGCATCTTTGACCAGTCATAAATCTCACCGACTATCTGACAATAGACGGCATATTGTCCTATCTAACCTGACAAATATGTTTTTCATCCATGAACATCATAGATGACGGATAAATAATCGTCGTCCATTGTAGGTTTGACCATGACAAATAAATGTAATATGTCACCAGAAAATAATCTACGACGGGGCTTCCATGACGATCCTAATGACAAACACAGTTCGTCATCAAAGAGTAATGCATGGTGATGTGGGCATTATCCTTCGGGTACCCGACATTGCTATACCCGGTGCAGAGTATGAAGATGGACCAGCGCAAGGACTCAACAAGATGGACCCACAAGGAATATCAACTTGGACTATAAGAAAGAAGACTCCAATACGAATTCTACTAGGACTCTTGTAAACCCTAGTCTGGTTGATATATAAATCCAGGCAGGGGCACCCCGTAGATCATTGATTCAGAAAACATAGACGCGTTACGCCTAGACATCACAACCGCAGATTAGAACTAGACTAGATACAAACAACTCCGCCTATGGTGGCCCCTGTACACATATATTCATATAGTGGATTGCTAGCATGACGCAGCGATCCTCCACCGCGGGGACGTGAACTTGGGTACGTTGTGCCTTCTCTCGCTTCCGGAATCTCCATCGTCGTCTTCCATCAACCCTAAGCCTCTCATGGTGGCATTGCTGAGGAGCCACCTCGACACATGGCAAATTTTATATATTAGGTGACAAAAGTTGTTTGTCGTCAAAATTATTTTGTGGCGTAGTGTTAGAGGTAGGTCCATACAAGACTGTTTAGCTTGGGCTTTTGAATACCTGTACTTATGCCATGCTTCAAAAAAGCCAATCATTATACTCAAGCTGGATTTTGCAAAAGCTTTTGATATAGTTGAGCATGAGTCTATCTTGCAAGTGATGCAGCATAAGGGATTTAATAGAAAGTGGTTGAATTTGGCTAGATCAATTCTCTCTACTGGCACCTCATCTATTTTGTTGAATGGGATTCCTGGAAAACAGTTTAAGTGCAAGAGGGGAGTTAGTCAGGGTGATCTAATTTCCTCGTCTTTTACTTGTTTGGTTCTGATCTGTTACAGTATGAAGTGAATCCTTTGGTGGAACATGGTTTACTTTCTTTTCCTATTGTTACAAATGAGGAAGACTTTCCTATTGTTTAGTATGCAGATGATACCTTACTAATCTCGCCAGCAGACAAACATCAGTTATTGGTTTTGAAAGATTTTGAGAAAGTTCACTCTATCTACATGTTTGAAAATAAACTATGATAAGTCACAAATGGTACCCATTAATGTTCCAACTGATCTGTTAGCTGAGCTTGCTAATGAGTTTGGATGTCAAGTTGGCTCTATGCCATTCACATACTTGGAGCTGCCTCTTGGAACAACTAAACCTACTATTGCTGAATTGTCTCCTTTGGTGTGCAGGTTGGAGAGGAAGCTCACTGCTAGCTCTTGTTTTCTTTCCCAAGGTGCTAGGTTGCAACTGATCTAGACCCTTCTTTAATAGAGTATATTTGTTGATTAGTGCCTCATTTGTTGATGGGTGTGAATTGAACCCTTCTTTTGTAGAGTATGTTTGCACATCAGTGCCTCCGAGTCGATGAAGTCCTCCCGGTTGAGGGCTTCGAGTACCTGCTATTCTACTATCGCAGCAGTTTCCTTGGATCTACCGACGACAACGGAATCGCCGACAGTGAGAGGAGGGAGAGATGAGGAGCAGAGAGGGCGAGTGAGATGAGGAGCCAAGAGGGTGGTGAGACGATTTATGGCGCGCCTTCTCGATGCGTACCTGCTTCTTTCCTCTTTTCCCCACGCGTAGAGCCTTTTTCGCACGTTACGCTCACCAATGCCTGCCCCGCTGAGAATGTTCGAATCGAGCGTGTCTTGCGAGCCAACTTTCCAACCTCTTTGAGAAGCTTACGATGCATATACGCGGATGACCGTGGAGAATCAAACTGCCCAACTTTGCATGCGGGAAACCTCATCACGAGGAACAAAAGAGGCCCTTTGTTCTTTCAATAATATATTCCTCTTGTCCAAAGAAAGAGAAATACGAAAGTTGTTCCTCAAAAGACAGTACTTCCTCCGTCTCAGTTTACCAGTCTTTCCTGTATCTCTAGGTCGTCAGTTTGATCTATATAATTTAAATTATATAATGCAAAAATTATATCGTTAGAAAATAGAATATCTAAACTTTTTAATGTTATAATTTTTATAACCTATAACTAATGTTAACTTGATCAAATTTGCGACGTAAGGGTACACCTATTTGGCTCCCATATTTACTAGTCGTTTTTTGCGTGTTGCATTTGCGGAGAAAGCGGGTCTATAAAACCTGCCTTGAGCCGATCACGTCTTTCATTTTTCCACGCGGACTTTTCGTGGCGTCTCATGCCGACCCTGCTCATGGCCGGTTGCTACTCTTACTCCTCTCCCTCATCACTCATCGCGCTTATTCCTCGCGCGCCGCTAATACATCTCACTGTTCACTAAGACTCTGTTTTCTTTGTCGCCGCGAGCAGCTCGACGCCTCCAATGGTCCGCGGCGGCGCTCCTCCTGCTCTTCCTCGCAGCCGGAGCGGCGGGCTCCGCGACCAGGCGCAGGGAGGTCGTGACCTCGCCGCACGGTGCCGTGACGGCGGATGACGGACGGTGCTCGAGGATCGGTCGTGATGCGCTCCGCAGCGGCGGGAACGCCGTGGACGCGGCCGTCGCGTCGTCGCTCTGCCTCGGCGTCGTAAGCCCCGCGTCCAGCGGCGTGGGCGGGGGCGCGTTCATGCTCGTCAGGCTCGCCGACGGCACGGCCGTCGTGTACGATTCCCGCGAGACCGCGCCGCTGGCAGCCACAAAGGTGAGCAGTTTGGAGAGTGGTCTCTTACAATATTCGTCTAATTATAGTCTCGGAGGGCTTGTGCCTTCGATTTACTTTAATTCCATTTGATAGTCACATGATTTTAGGGCGACTAAAACGTGCCAGTGACCTACTACAACCATGCAAATTTACAAAGTCTTATACCCTTTTAACCAAGACGATTGACTCGAAACATTTTGCGTCTTGTAATCATAGGGCCTCACCAAATCTGAAAGTTTGAACATTTTCTCATCTTGTGTTGTCAATGCTAGCTAGGCCGCCTCTCAGACGTAGCTCATATTTTTATTAGGAAATATAGACAAATCTATGGAGTGTCAGAATTAACAAGTATACTAACTATGACCAGCTAGCAGATACCAGATAGGTGGTTAACTCACATGGTTGGTGTGCCTTTGTTGATCTGCAATATATTCCTTTCCAACTGGCAAACATCATTGACAGGGCATATGTGGGAGCTGAGAGACAGCGAGCCCGTCCCCTAGCTGCTGGATCCCTTGTACTCCCTCCATCCCATAAACATAGTCTTAATTTTAGCTAAATTCAAATATATCTACATACTACTCCCTCCGTTCCATCAAAAGTGTCTCAATTTTGTTAAAATTTAAATATATCTAGACACTAAAATTGAGATACTTTTGGTGAGACAGAGGGAGTAGATAATGTCTAGATATACATCTATGGGTATCTATACACTAGTGTAGCATTCGGTAGCAATTTAATTCTAATTAATTTAGGGCTATGCATGTGCAAATGTACATGGTGCATACTTGTGTTGGGACAGTGCCTTGGAGTGACGGGGGGAACTACACATGGATGAACACCGACTGATCTCGGTGTGGTCGTAAACCACACGCGTGGAGGTTAAGCTACGTAGTGGAGCCATGCTGAATGCCGGGCGTCCTTGTCTCTGCTCTATCTTCTCGTCTTGACCATGTGCAAAAAGGAAGCGTTCCAAGCTATTGCGCGTCCACTTCATTGGCTATAGCTTCTGGACCAGTTGCAGCACGGGATTGGGAAAGCCAAAACGAATCCGTGCTCGGCCGGCCGGCGTAGAAACTGATGCCACGATGCGAACAACCATGTCCCGATCAGCAACCTCGGCTAGCTGGTGCTCCTCTTCCGTCAGTGCAGCAATGTACCGGGAACACGGCCCTGGTTCTTGCCACTTGCCAGCGGCCAGTTTGCTGTTGGCCTACCTGATCGTCACATTCCACCTACCTGGAACGATTCTACACGACACAGGAACGCAAGCTGGTCTTGTTAAGAAACTAAAAACCGAGAAAACAATTGTTATCTAAATGAAATAAATTAGATTCTCGATTGGCCAGGTCTTGATTGATTCAAGTTATGTCATTTTAAGCAAGAGACTATTTCTTAGTCAATTACAGTTTGAGATTTGCCAAGAAATAACTTTCATTGTATATAGAAAAGAGTAATTCCACTTATTTGACTCCTAAATTATGCACTTGTGACACATATTACACTATTTAGTGAAAACTCTCCCATCTAAAAACTTTGAACCCAGTTCTGCGCTCATATAAGCATTTTTTTTGGTCCTCTTACATAGGACAAATGTGTTAGATTGATGCGGCGCAACGACAATGCGTAAAGCTCAAAGAATCATGTACAACCTTCTATCCTCCATCCCTCCCATTCCTCGTTGTTGTCCTGATATCCTCAAACCTTGATCACCACCTCTCACTATGCCGTTAGTGCACATTAGAGAAGATTGGTCAAAAGTTTCTTAAATAGGATATTGTGGATGAATTTTTACTAGATGGGGGCAATTAATGTCACAAACGCACTAATAGGGGATGCAAACTTGAATTCGCTCGAAAGGAAACTGTACAACTAGAATTAACCCCTTGTTTTTCCTCATGCTCTGATGGCGATGAAAAGGCATGTGACCCGCTTCCAACTTCTCTCCTCCGATGCCTAGCCCGGTGGTTCCCCTTTCACGAAACTCCTCCTTTTTCGGTGGGAGGGAAAGTGAACCTCAAGGCTTCATCTCCAATGAGTATACATGTTGCGGTTTCATGGCAGTGTTGCTCTTATGGCAGCAACAACATCGCTCATGCAAATAAGCTTTCGCCACCTCCAACCTCATATGAACCACATCGAGGATTGTGTTGGTGTAGATTACGTCTCCCCTTTAGGACAATGAGGTTAGGTTTCCTCACTTGCGTTGACGACCATCTTTGGGTCGTTTTTCTTGGCTACATCCCCGTCTCGGTGGCATTACCTCTGCAGTTGGCACTCGTGCGCTGTTCCTCGGCCTGGGCATTCGGTTTTAACCGAAAATTTGGTTCGGTTTTTCGGTTATTTTGCTAATTCAGGTAATAAGAAATGGGAACCGAAATTATATCGGTTCTCTATTAAACCGGTAGTTGGGTTAACCAACAATTCGGTTCGGTGTTCGGTTTTTAACCGATTTGACTGAACGTGATATAAAATAAAACATCAGCTCCTTTTAACACGTTGATGTAAAATCTCCTCTTATGTTTCCCCCTGTAAATATTAATATAATGGAAAATATACAGTAGGTGTTTTTCCCTACGGTACCACGGTACAAAAAAGAATCAAGTCCGTACATGACATGCATCAGCTAGCACTCGGCCACTCAACAAGGGTGTGTTCGGTTTGGGGATGGGGTGGAACGGAATGGAACCGTTCCGCACCCAGAGTCCGTTCCTGCGTTCGGTTGCAAACTGGAATGAAATGAAGTGGTTCCTCCAAATGGAATATTCTCTCTAGATCCGGAATGAAGTGGTTCCTCCGATTAGGCCGGACGAGGTGGAACGGGTGACTGTCACACGCTGATTAATTAAGTTTAGCAATAATTAACAAAGTTTAGCCATAATTAATCAAGTTTAGCAAATAATTAATTGAGTTTAGAATAATTAATCGGGTGATTATCTCACCCATTCCATTCCATTCTCATCCCATTCCAAAACCAAACACAAGAATGGAACCGTTCCGTGACAATTTTTTTGTCCAAACCGAACACAGGGATGGAACGGAGTGGAATGGAATGGTTCCATTCCATTCCACCTCATCCCCAAATCGAACACACCAAGTCATCCTGACCAGATCCCACCACGGTACACGTCGAGGAATCATACGACCATGCAATAGTAAAATACATTGCTAGCTGAAGCAGGATTAAATTAGACTAGTTGCATTCTTTTGTTTCAGTCATGGTTTTGTAATGGCGAGGCTCTTTAATTAAGATCCTTGTTATTTTGCAAAAAAAGGTTTGCCTAGGCGAAAATACTAAGATGATAAGGATAATCATGAACCAGAATTTTAAACGAACCCAAAATTCATATTTCAAGTTTTTGTTTTTTTAAGAAAACACCAACGTACATGTTTCCTTCATTTTTAGCAGTTTAATAAAAATAGATCCAACTTTTATATAGTGCATAATATAATTTGTATGTGGCATACGCAAAAGGATAAAATGGAATTTTCATAGCGAAAATCTGGGTCCATGGTTCATTTGTGTTTTCTCACAAACTACATACATTTTTACGGAATTTTCATGCACATACCCGCATACATAGTCTACATGAATCATTTGTAGCGTATCATATATATTAGTATTAAATGTTTTTCAAATTTTACTGGCCACCCAGGATCATGAGTCTGAAATGTGCCTATGTCTTAGTCTAATGAGATTTAACATATCATCCTAAAATTTACTAATTCCAGGGACAGAGCCAGGAATGAAGTATAAGGTGGGCAATCTTAGTATGAGGGGGACATAACTATCTAAAATCATTGAAATAAGGAGCTGCAATGGCTTGTGTTCAAAGGAAAGTCATGAGCAAAAATAAGAAGTGAACCTAACTCATTTAGTTACGGAAGTGGATGTTCGCAACTCAACCATGCAGCTTCAAGCCCCGTAGCTCCAGGTTCCTCTTATTTTCTTTAAAAAATCACTATAGGGCTTCCCTGCCGCATCTCTTTCAAATAAAAATATGGAAAATAATGTTGTAATAAATCTTTTCAGCTAGTGCAAAAAAGTGGTATTGGTAGACGCTCCGAGAGTTACGGGACGCATTTCTCAGTATAGTTTTCAAATTTAAAATATTTTAGACAAATCAAAAAATACGGATAATAATGTTTAGTACTTCGAGAATGTTTCGACTGACCAGAGATCCAATAATTGTGCTTTCAGGACATGTATGGCGGCAACGAGACACTGAAAGCAAGAGGCGCACTCTCCATCGGTGTCCCGGGGGAGATCTTGGGCCTCTACGAGGCGTGGAGGCAGCACGGCAAGCTCCCATGGAAAAGCCTGGTGACGCCGTCCGCCAAGCTCGCCCGGGCGTTCAGGATATCACCGTACCTGCGGATGCAGATGGAAGCGACCAGGGACGGCATCCTCGGCAACGCCGGGATACGAGCCGTGTACGCCCCGCACGGCGACATCCTCAAGCTAAACGACGTGTGCCGCAACGTTGCGCTCGCGAAGACGCTCGAGGCCGTCGCCGTGGGAGGGCCGGACGCGTTCTACAGAGGTCCGGTGGCGGATCAGCTGGTGAAGGACGTGAGGGAGGCTGGAGGGATCATGACCAAGGAGGATCTGGAGAAGTACCAGGTTAAGGTGCGGCGGCCGCTTACAGAGAGTGTCATGGGGCTTACTGTGCTCAGCATGCCGCCTCCTTCTGCTGGTGGTGCCGGGCTCATGCTGGTGAGCAACTGATTTTTTCGTTTATTGATGGAGACAATTTTTTGCATGTCAATATCTTGATACCGGCTTTTACTTAATTGATTGACAGGTCCTGAACATCCTTGCGCAGTATGGAATTTCTGGTATTTCTGGCTCTCTTGGGATTCATCGCCTTATTGAATCCTTCAAACATTATATGGCAGTAAAGATGAATCTTGGAGATCCCGATTTTGTTGATGTTAGTGAGGTTGTCTCTGATATGCTCTCTCCCAAGTTTGCTGCTGAGCTGAAGAGAACAATTTATGATAACATGACATTTTGCCCCTAAACATTATGGTGGAAGGTAAGGAACTTGCTTTCAAAAATCTTGTTCTTATTTTAAAATGAAACTATCATCAATGAGCCATGGACGTGTAATTGTTTTTGTAGGGAAAACTGCATTACATGAGTTATATTTAAATTTTTGCAAACAAAACATATTTTTCCTTTTCATGCTTGATTGAAATGTTTCTGTCGGTTATTATTTGATCGTGAGTTTGTTACTTTTTTTTAATTGATAGATCCCTTATAAATATCTTTAGTTACAAGAAATAGAGCATGTCTGCTAACCTGGCTTTCATGCTTTGTAACCTGAAGAAAATCTCAAGAACAAAAAAAGCTGTTCTTACTGATTTATGTGTATCTAGGATGAAATTGATATTTTCTAGAATACTGTGATCAAAATCATATGAACATCTTGGATTCATGGGTAATATCATGAATCTGAACTTCACAGTGCACTCCATCATGCAGCATTCCTTCTTTTGCTGATTCGGCGAACACCAATTAGGCCGGCTCCGGCCTGACGAACTTGCGTTTTTCAGGTGGAACATCCTTCAGGATCACGGCACCAGCCATTTATCCATCGTCGACCGCGAGAGAAATGCCGTGTCGATGACGAGCACGGTCAACTCCTACTTCGGGTCCCTGATCCTGTCCCCGAGCACGGGCGTCCTGCTCAACAACGAGATGGACGACTTCTCTATGCCGGCCAACACCACCGCCGACTCTCCGCCGCCGGCTCCCAACAACTTCGTCGCCCCTCTGAAACGGCCTCTCTCTTCCATGTGCCCAACCATCATTCTCAAGGTTAGAAGTAGTACAGATTCATGAAAATGAGTGAAGAATTAGAACTTTCGGTGAAGGTTCTGATTTTTTTCTTACCTGTATTATCTGTCTAGGATGGGAAACTGAAGGCCGCAGTGGGCGCCAGCGGCGGGAGCATGATCCCTGCCGGGACAATCGAGGTGCTCCTCAACCACTTCGCCAAGAACATGGACCCGTTGTCCTCTGTAATGGCGCCGCGGGTTTATCACCAGCTTATCCCGAACGTGGTCCAGTACGAGAACTGGACGACGGTGACCGGCGACCGCTTCTTGCTGGACGCGACGACGAGAGCCGACCTGCTGAAGAAAGGGCACGTCCTGAAGCCGCTCGCCGGAGGAACCATAAGCCAGCTCGTGGTGCACAATGTGGAGAGCGGTGGGGATCTGACCGCCGTGAGCGACCCGAGGAAAGGCGGCGTCCCGGCTGGCTACTGAACTGATTTGTTTCCTAGCTGAGTACTTGATCGATTAAAGGCGTGATTGGTTCCTCACATGGATTTTCCAATGTTTCAGATTTAGCCCGTACGTACGAATGCTGCATGAGTGCAAATCGAGTTTGGGCCTATATTTGCATTTTGTTTAGTTACTAACAAAACATTTTACTGCAGTTTCGTCCATCGTTTGTTTGTTCGTATTAGTGAATGAACTTGGCTATGGAGGAAAATGTTGGATGTTTGGTTGCATACACACCGACTGTTTCTCACCTCTAATACTAGTAAACGTGAACGCCCAATGCGCGTCTCAACACATAAGTTTTTTTTAACCAACATCGGAAGGGGGTTGACCCCTACCTCATACCATTTTATAGAAAAACTTGCCAGTGAGCTAAGGCAGCTCATAGTCTTACAATCATGCAAAGAAAAGCAGGAGCCGACAGGAGGTTCCTGAAGAAAAAAAAAAGAGTCTATGATGAACTTGGCTATGGAGGAAAATGTTGGATGTTTGGTTGCATACACGCCGACTGTTTCTCACCTCTAATACTAGTAAACGTGCACGCCCAATGCGCGTCTCAACACATAAGTTTTTTTTTTAACCAACATCGGAAGGGGGTTGACCCCTACCTCATACCATTTTATAGAAAAACTTGGCAGCTCATAGTCTTACAATCATGCAAAGAAAAGCAGGAGCCGACAGGAGGTTCCTGAAGAAAAAAAAAGAGTCTATGATGAAAATTACATTGTCTAATCCGAAATCCATTTTCGGATCTCGGTTTTTTCTTCATTCCTTGCTCTAAGAGCCCAAAGTTTGCAGAAATCTAGCCCTTGCCTTGCCACCAGGTTGGCTGGTTGATCTATGTCATCAAACACCTTTTTATTTCTTGATAACCAAATGCTCCAAAGCATGGCAGTAATAATCCCCCAAGCATTCCTTTTATGGGTTGGCCATCTTTCTTTACCACGCGTCGGATCATGATATATGCCCAGGGAGGTAAACCTAAACCAAATTCATTCATAGGCACTCTCTTCCTCTTCCAAAATCAAAACCAACTCCATTGGATCTTCAAATCTGTTCGTTTCTTGATTCGATTCCTCACACTCCATCGAACCATGGTACGTTTCTCCTCCGATCCCCAACTTATTTTCAGCAAATCCATGTCCTAGCTCTTGCCATTATCAGTCTAGACATAGGTCTTATTATGAACTTCATCATCCTAATGTGCATGTTAGATTTTGAAATTTGAGGAGATCCTTTTGTGCTATGTGTAGCTTATTTCTAGCGGATCGAATTTTTATTTAGTTAAAGTTTTAATTTTTTATGGAAAGGTACTTAATTATTGATTAATTTTTAGATGAACATGAGGATCCGTGCACGTGTCGTGGATGCACAAGCCACACCACCGGTTGTGAACAACCATGCTGCATTTGGCGTCGAGTTCGATGAGACATGCCAACTCAAACGTTTCAACCGCCTCAAGAACCGTGAGATCAATTCTAGCAAATGGGTGTGGCCCCATATTCTGAACCAACTAGGCTTACGCCATGATTTCAATAACCTTTGCAACAATGTTGGTTTGCTTCACTTTGTTATTCAGGAGGCCACCACTTATCCCCGCTTGACACTCGAGTTCCTTAGCACCTTGAAACACACGGTTGGACGGTATCACGTCACGGGGAAGAGCAACCCGGTGTCGATCGGATATCCTTTCGTTTGATGAACCATGAGTATGACTTGACTCTGGATGAGTGGTACCACTACTTTGGCTTTGACAATAGCACCACCGCCAACCGCATTACTTACTTCACCATGAACCCCGCTCCTCTAAATTATTTTAGTAGGATGAAAGTACCTGATACACTCCCTGAAGGGAACAATATTGAGTGCTGATGTCTACGGGTGCTTCTATTCTTGTAGACAGTGTTGGGCCTCCAAGAGCAGAGGTTTGTAGAACAGCAGCAAGTTTCCCTTAAGTGGATCACCCAAGGTTTATCGAACTCAGGGAGGAAGAGGTCAAAGATATCCCTCTCAAGCAACCCTCGCAATCACGATACAAGAAGTCTCTTGTGTCCCCAACACACCTAATACACTTGTCAGATGTATAGGTGCACTAGTTCGGCGAAGAGATGGTGAAATACAAGTAGTATGGATGTATATGAGTGGTAATAACAATCTGAATAAAATATAGCAGCGAGTAAACATGCAACAAAACAGTAAATAAACGGAGATTCGATGCTTAGAAACAAGGCCTAGGGATCATACTTTCACTAGTGGACACTCTCAACATTGATCACATAATAAAACCACTCTACACTCTCTTGTTGGATGATGAACACCACTAATTGTGTAGGGCTACAAGAGCACCTCAATGCCGGAGTTAACAAGCTCCACAACATTCAATGTTCATATTTAAATAACCTTAGAGTGCATGATAGATCATTGCAATTACACCAAGTACTAACATAGCATGCACACTGTCACCATCACACTATGAAGGAGGAGTAGATCACATCAATAGTATCATAGCAATAATTAACTTCATAATCTACAAGAGATTACAATCATAACCTACACCAAGTACTACATGATGCACACACTGTCACCTTTACACCATGGAGGAGGAATAGAATACTTTAATAACATCACTAGAGTAGCACATAGAAAACTAGATCACAAAGAGAGAGATGAACCACATAGCTACAGCAGAGCCCTCAGCCCCGGGGGTGAATTACTCCCTCCTCATCATGGAGACATCGAAGGCGGTGAAGATGGCGGTGGAGACGGCGGTGGAGATGACTCCGGGGGCAATTCCCCGTCCCCGCAGGGTGCCGGAACAGAGACTTCTGTCCCCCGAATTGGAGTTTCGCGATGGCGGCGGCTCCGGAAGGTTTTCTCGGGTTTCGTCAATCGTGATAGGGTTTTCGCGACGGAGACCTTAAGTAGGCGGAAGGGCAGCCTCGGAGGGGCCCGGTGGGCCCACACACTAGGGGGCGCGCCCCACCCCTTGGTCGCGCCGCCCGGCGTGTGGGGCCCCCCGGCTCCTCTCCGGTACTTCTTCGATGCTCTGGAACCTTCCGGGAAAAATAGGATGTTGGGCGTTGATTTCGTCCGATTCCGAGAATATTTCTTTTCTAGGATTTCTGAAACCAAAAACAGCAGAAAACAGCAACTTGCACTTCGGCATCTCGTTAATAGGTTAGTTCCGGAAAATGCATCAAAACGATATAAAGTGTGAACAAAACATGTAGGTATTGTCATAAAACTAGCATGGAACATCAGAAATTATAGATACGTTTGAGACGTATCAAGCATCCCCAAGCTTAGTTCCTACTCGCCCTCGAGTAGGTAAACGATAACAAGAATAATTTCTGAAGTGACATGCTATCATAATCTTGATCATACTATTGTAAAGCATATGAGACGAATGCAGCGATTCAAAGCAATGGTAAAGACAATGAGTAAAAAACTGAACCATATAGCAAAGACTTTTCATGAATAGTACTTTCAAGACAAGCATCAATAAGTCTTGCATAAGAGTTACTCATAAAGCAATAAAATCTTAGTAGAGGTATTGAAGCAACACAAAGGAAGATTAAGTTTCAGCGGTTGCTTTCAACTTCAACATGTATATCTCATGGATAATTGTCAACATAAAGCAATATAACAGGTGCAATAAGTAAACATGTAAGAATCAATGCACACAGTTGATACAAGTGTTTGCTTCTAAGATAGAAGGAATAGGCAAACTGACTCAACAATAAAGTAGAAGATAGGCCCTTCGCAGAGGAAGCATTGATTACTATATTTGTGCTAGAGCTTTTCATTTTGAAAACAAGAAACAATTTTGTCAACGGTAGTAATAAAGCATATGTGTTATGTATAAGACATCTTATAAGTTGCAAGCCTCATGCATAGTATACCAATAGTGCTCGCACCTTGTCCTGATTAGCTTGGATTAACACGGATTATCATTGCATAGCATATGTTTCAACCAAGTGTCACAAAGGGGTACCTCTATGCCGCCTGTACAAAGGTCTAAGGAGAAAGCTCGCATTGGATTTCTCGCTTTTGATTATTCTCAACTTAGACATCCATACCGGGACAACATAGACAACAGATAATGGACTCCTCTTTAATGCATAAGAATTCAACAACAGTTAATATTCTCATAAGAGATTGAGGATTAATTGTCCACACTGAAACTTCCACCATGAATCATGGCTTTAGTTAGCGGCCCAATGTTCTTCTCTAACAGTATGCATACTCAAACCATTTGATTGTGAGAACCGCCCTTACTTCAGACAAGACGAACATGCATACCAACTCACATGATATTCAACAAAGGTAAAAGGTGATGGCGTCCCCAGAAAATATGGTTACCGCTCAACAAGCAACTTACTAAGAAATAAGACACATAAGTACATATTCTTTACCACGATAGTTTTTAAGCTATTTGTCCCATGAGCTATATATTGCAAAGGCAAAGAATAGAAGTTTTAAAGGTAGCACTCAAGTAATGTACTTTGGAATGGCGGAGAAATACCATGTGGTAGGTAGGTATGGTGGACACAAATGGCATAGTTATTGGCTCAAGGATTTGGATGCACGAGAAGAATTCCTCTCAATACAAGGCTAGGCTAGCAAGGTTGTTTGAAGCAAACTCAAGTATGAAAGGTGCAGCAAAGCTCACATATGAATATATTGTAACTATTATAAGACTTTATATTGTCTCCTTGTTGTTCAAACACCTCAACCAGAAAATATCTAGACTCTAGAGAAACTAATCATGCAAACCAAATTTTAACAAGCTCTATGTAGTTCTTCATTAATGGGTACAAAGCACATGATGCAAGAGCTTAAACATGATCTATATGAGCACAACAATTGCCAAGTATCAAATTATTCAAGACATTATACCAATTACCACATGAAGCATTTTCTGTTTCCAACCATATAACAATTAACGAAGCAGTTTCAACCTTCGCCATGAACATTAAAAGCTAAGAACACATGTGTTCATATGAACCAGCGGAGCGTGTCTCTCTCCCACACAAGCATTTATTCAGAGAATGAAAATAACAAAACGAAAATAAAAGCACACAGACGCTCCAAGTAAAGCACATAAGATGTGACCGAATAAAAATATAGTTTCAAGAGAAGAAACCTGATAAGTTGTCGATGAAGAAGGGGATGCCTTGGGCATCCCCAAGCTTAGATGCTTGAGTCTTCTTGAAATATGCAGAGATGAACCACGGGGCATCCCCAAGCTTTGACTTTTCACTCTTCTTGATCATATTGTATCATCCTACTCTCTTGACCCTTGAAAACTTCCTCCACACCAAACTCAAAACAAACTCATTAGAGGGTTAGTGCATAAAAAAATTCACATGTTCAGAGGTGACACAATCATTCTTAACACTTCTGGACATTGCTCAAAGCTACTGGAAGGTAATGGAACAAAGAAATCCATCCAACACAACCAAAAGAGGCAATGCGAAATAAAAGGCAGAATCTGTCAAAACAGAACAGTCCGTAAAGACGAATTTTAAAGAGGCACCAGACTTGCTCAGATGAAAATGCTTAAATTGAATGAAAGTTGCGTACATATCTGAGGATCACGCACGTAAATTGGCAGATTTTTCTGAGTTACCTACAGAGAATCATACCCAAATTCGTGACAGCAAGAAATATGTTTCTACACAGTAATCCAAATCTAGTATCAACCTTACTATCAAAGACCTTACTTGGCACAACAAATGCAATAAAATAAATATAAGGAGAGGTTGCTACAGTAGTAACAACTTCCAAGACTCAAATATAAAACAAAATTGCTGTAGTAAAATAAACACATGGGTTATCTCCCAAGAAGTTCTTTCTTTATAGCCATTAAGATGGGCTCAGCAATTTTAACGACGCACTCGCAAGAAATAAGAGTTGAAGCAAAGGAGAGCATCAAGAAGCAAATTCAAAACAAATTTAAGCCTAACCCACTTCCTATGAAAAGGAATCTTGTACACAAATAAATTCATGAGGAGCAAAGTGACAAGCATAGGAAGATAAAACACGAGTAACTTCAAGATTATCAACATAAAGAGGGGAAACTTAATATTATTAAGATGCGTATAACCGTGTTTCCCTCTCTCATAATAACTTTCAGTAGCATCATTGATGAAATCCACAATATAACCATCACTTAAAACATTCTTATCATGGTTCATATGCATAAGGGTATCATTAATTTTGGCATAAGAAGAGTTCTTCTCATTAATAGTAACTAGCAGGGTGGCCCGTGCATACTGCACGGCTAGCCTTTCTTCATTTTATGTGATGTAATGGATTTCCAATTTGTACATCTTTCACCGAATGAAAAAAATTAACTGTACTTCACTGTCATCATATTTTGGATAAATATATATTATAAGTAACATAATTTCAGTTGTGATTTTTATTCTTTTATTCTTGTATTTTCAATGGCAACACTACCATGGACATGTTATGTGAGTATGAGATATAAAATTATTCTAAGTGCACGAATATACCTTACCTCAAACGATGAAGATCTAATTGGAAGGATAGAAGCTTTGTGCAACTCTGGAACTTCCCATATTATTGTACCTTTTTGGGCTACACGACGCATATAAAATTGGTACCATATAGAGATTTGATTTAGAATTTAATTTTCGATATATTTTCTTCTACCACTCCCATCCGTACATATTTTATGCCTCCCATATCCTTATGTTCTCCTTCAAAATTATAATTTTACCATCACCACCAACATATACATGCCTGCTAAATTAGTCTGTCATCTATTATATCATCGCTGGTGCTTGACTCAGACTAACTTTTCAATTGCTATGTATAATTGTATTTGAACTTTATTGCAGATCGTGGGACAGTAGTGATAGAGAGTCACAATACTATAGAATCAACAACACAACGGGAGTGGTGTTTTGGAACATGGGTGCGTATGCTCCCTATATTTTGAAATGCATCTTATGTACATTTTAAATTTCAAAAAAATTGAAACAAAAAATTTGTACGTACATCTTCATGTGCTACGCGCTCAGAAAGTCGTTTCATAAAAAATCGACTTATCATGTGACGTGTGTAAAAAAGATAAAATTCAGTGCTAAAAATAATGCTTTTCACAAGATAAAGTTTCTCCTTTTTACATAGACCACAAAAAATATTGGTTTTTCGTGAAACTTAGCGAATGCACATACATTATGGAGATGTACATGTAGAATTTTTTATCCAAATTTTTTGACATTTCGAAATATGTTTTTTTGTTAGAGGGAGCATACGCACCCGGGAGCCGAATTGAATTTCCGCAACACAACATTTTTTGCTCTCTCAGATTCGGAACTGTTGACAGAAAATCCATAGTAGCTTACATATATATCTAACATATACCAGTATGCTCCAATAAAAATGACTGAAGATCGATTGAGGTGACCCAACAATAAATAAAATACATCCAACAGCACCATAGTCCAAAAAAGAAATTTATATGAAGATACCTGCAAAAACATATGTTAACGCACCTACTTCTATAGATCAAGAAAATTGATTCCCTGATGACGATTCAGTGTATGAAAAATAACGCCGAAGAGAAGAGATAAATACATATCTCAGTAAAGAAACCATAGTATATTTTTTCTAGGAGAAAGAGTGATTATCTTTGGCGGAAGTGAAACTCTGAATGACTCGTATAGAACCTCTGAATATTCTTTGTGCGATCTTGTCTTGCATGATGGAAATTGCTATGGAGGTTACAAATTTCATTCTGCTTCCTCAACATATGGATGCACACAGATCCTAATTTGCTGGGCTGAGAAAGTGCTCTCGGACAGATCATGCCAATGGCAACGACGTCAGGGCGTGGCTTGCGCAACAACTTCCAGAAGGCGATAGTTCCTCTAGCCACCGGCGCGTTGTAGTTTGTCGATTGGTACTATAAACATCCCGGTGTACATGTCCTTGTGAGTTTGGTGGCCGTATCATCGACGATAATTCTATTCCGAGCGTAAAACTTATACGACAAACTCCGACGCATTATGTACGGTGGACGGTGGTGGCCATCCAACAATGTTTCTTCTTGTGTTGTTTTGCCCTAGAACAGGATCGGGTACACGAAGGGTGCACCGGCACGGCAGACCAATGCAAAGTGCTGTCCAGGTCCCAGCATAGCGGCATGGCGAGGTTCAGATTCAGGCGGGCGTCGAAGTCGCGAACGGTCGATCGCCGGCCGGTCCGGTCCTGCTGCTGGACGGCTGGACCTCTAGCTGGGAGTGGCGGCGTCGCCGCTAGGCGCTATCGACCTGGTGACTTGCGTGAGCAATCTTAGATCGATCGGGCGAACATGATTCTGGGATCAAGGCGAGCAGCTGGGCTCTATCGTCGCTGCCTATCTTGTACCTGCTATCGATCGCTGGTGCCTATCTTGTACCTGCTATCGATGGCTGATTGACTTATTTGTTGTTAGTTATTTCAAGCTAGGCAAACAAACAGAAACGTATATTTGAAGGTAGATAGATATAAGACTAAGAGTTTGTTGATATAAAGTTGTTGTTGGAGTTTCTGTTGAGCACGGCACATAGTCAATTTACTCAATGCGCACGTGCAAGTGTGTACGTTCCAAGTTCATTAATCTTAGCCATTGGGATTTTAGGATTTTAGACTGATAAATCTCCACCATTGATTGTTTGTTGTTTTAATTATATAATAGATTGGAGCAAGATTATTATCAAGAATTTGAACATGGTAAACAAGTTGCATACTAAGGGAATTGTTTTTAGCAATCCAATCATAACTATGACAAGTTTCATAAGGATAGTTATAACCTATATCATAGCATTCTTTATAATAATCATCAAATATTGGAGGCATAGTGTCATCATAAGAAATAGAATAGTTATCTTTCACAGTATGCTCATCTGTGACCACACCATCGTTGTTACTAGAAGGAGATGTATCAAACATATAATGATCAGTAGAAAAAGGATTTTCAAACACCTCATCCCCAATCTTAGAGCTTTCTATATCATTATGGGAAGAAGCATGGATAGTACTAATACTATGGCTATTATTAACATCATCATTTTCAGAATTAGTTTCCCAGAGATTTCCAATATCAAAAGTAGTATGCTCTTCTAAATCATAATCACTAATATAGGTAAAGGGTATAGGAAGATCATTGTACTCAGATTCATCATCACAATAATCATTAGGAGCAACATACTTACGGTTACCTATCGTTATCTCATACACGCGGGGATATGCCGTTACCTCTTTCTTTTTATTTCCCTTCTTCTTCTTCTCTTCTTCTTCTTCTTCTTCTTCTTCTTCTTCGTTCCCTTCTTCTTCTTCTTTTCCTTCTCCTCGTCACCTTCTTTAGCAGGGAGAGGCTTGATGAGGGGCTCCTCCACATAACCTGATTTGTTTCTAGAAACAATAGAAGAAACTTGGGAGGATTCCTCCTTTTCATTAATAAGTTCAAAACACACAGCGGTCCTATCATATTTTGGCAAAGTGTCATCTTCTAAAATATTTTGTATGTAAGTATTTGTATGGCCATTATCAATGCAATAAGAAAAACACCCACGCAGGACATCATCAATATCAAGATCACTCATATGTAACAAAGAGATTTTTCTCGATAACTCTTCACACCACAAGAATAGAGTAAGTTCATCATGCTGATTAGGAGTAATTTCATCATCACAATACAAATTTGCAGCACTCATGGGGTGCGAATTATCATAGGAGGAGCATTGAAATTTAAAATGACCCACTTCATGACAAAGTTCACAAATAAAAGGATAGCTGGCACAAACTTTTTTACCAAGATCATCTAGAGCCCTAGACCACTTTCTAGTTTTTTCATTAATATGGTGGATACAATATTCATCTTCGATTTGATTAATTCCACAAGGTCTATGCATTCCACAAAAATTAACAAGCTTATAGGAAATAGCATTCTTAGGAGTTTGAGCTCTGTTTATTGCAATCATTAACAACAATTTCATCCTTCATGCAAGCATCTTTAAAAGGTTCATGATACTTATCAAAATTCTTCTTAGGTAATTCAAAATGAGAGGCAAAAGCTTTATAAAGATTTGCAACAACTTGAGAGTCAAGACCATAAGTGATACGTCTCCGACGTATCGATAATTTCTTATGATCCATGCCACATTATTGATGATATCTACATGTTTTATGCACACTTTATGTCATATTCGTGCATTTTCTGGAACTAACCTATTAACAAGATGCTGAAGAGCCGCTTCGTTGTTTTCGCTGTTTTTGGTTTCGAAATCCTAGTAACGAATTATTCTCGGAATTGGACGAAATCAACGCCCGGGGTCCTATTTTGCCACGAAGCTTCCGAGAAGACCGAAGAGGAGTCGAAGTGGGGCCACGAGGCACCGACACCATAGGGCGGCGCGGCTCGGCCCTTGGCCGCGCCGGCCTCGGTGTGTGGGGCCCTCGTGTGGCCCCTGACCTGCCCTTCCGCCTACTTAAAGCCTCCG
>NC_061514.1:121975550-122081603 GCF_022539505.1 Lolium rigidum | reverse complement strand
CCGTTTGAGAGGCGGCAGGGGATCGAAAGAAAAAGGCAAGTGACCAAATTTGAGGTGCCAAAAAAACTCCAAGAAAAGAAAGTTTTATAGTACATAGAGGATGACATGCGGGTCCCATTTAGCAGCAGCGGTATCACCGTTTGAGAGGCGGCAGGGGATCAAAAGAAAAAACAAATTGCCAAAAATCAGAGGGTGAAAAAAAACCAAGAAAATAAACTTTTATAGTACATAGAGGATGACATGCGGGTCCCATGAGCCTGCAGGTTCCTCAACGTTTCAAACGTGGCATGAGATCGAAAGAAAAAGGCAAGTGAAAAAATATCAGGAGCCAAAAATAATTCAAGAAAAGAAAGTTTTATAGTACATAGAGGATGACATGCGGGTCCCATTTAGCAAGCAGCGGTATCACCGTTTGAGAGGCGGCAGGGGATCGAAAGAAAAAGGCAAGTGAAAAAATATGAGGAGCCAAAAATAATTCAAGAAAAGAAAGTTTTATAGTACATAGAGGATGACATGCGGGTCCCATTTAGCAGAAGCGGTATCACCGTTTGAGAGGCGGCAGGGGATCGAAAGAAAAAGGCAAGTGAAAAAATATGAGGAGCCAAAAATAATTCAAGAAAAGAAAGTTTTATAGTACATAGAGGATGACATGCGGGTCCCATTTAGCAGCAGCGGTATCACCGTTTGAGAGGCGGCAGGGATCGAAAGAAAAAGGCAAGTGAAAAAATATGAGCAGCCAAAAATAATTCAAGAAAAGAAAGTTTTATAGTACATAGAGGATGACATGCGGGTCCCATTTAGCAGCAGCGGTATCACCGTTTGAGAGGCGGCAGGGGATCGAAAGAAAAAGGCAAGTGACCAAATTTGAGGTGCCAAAAAAAACTCCAAGAAAAGAAAGTTTTATAGTACATAGAGGATGACATGCGGGTCCCATTTAGCAGCAGCGGTATCACCGTTTGAGAGGCGGCAGGGGATCGAAAGAAAAAGGCAAGTGACCAAATTTGAGGTGCCAAAAAAACTCCAAGAAAAGAAAGTTGATTGCACATAGAGGATGACATGCGGGTCCCATTTAGCAGCAGACGGTCTCAACGTTTCCAAGGCGGCAAGGGATCAAAAGAAAAAGGAAGTAGCCGGAAATCAGGGGTCAAAAAAATCCAAGAATAGAAAGAATTTTGGTTCATAGAGGATGACATGCGGGACCCATGATCCCGCATCGTAAACGGCTCGATCGGAGAACGTTGAACGAGATGGCGCGATCGAGAAAAAACAATGCCAGAGAGGCTGCCATCTGGGCCCTACATCCCTCGGCGGTGCGGATTTGCGTTGACTCGGCCGGCGAACCCGAGAATTCGCGATGCACCACGTCCCGGGCCACCATACGCGACGTTTTGGCCCCTTTCGTCGGGCTAGGTGGCCTCAAAAACGAGAAAAAAAGAAGTTTTGACATGCACCACGGAGGGACCAAAATCGTCGGCCATGGTACACCAGCAACCACGGCGCGACTTCAACTTCGTCGGCCATGGAAACTTTTCTTGTAGTGGTTGCAAGCCTCATGCATAGTATACCAATAGTTCTCGCACCTTGTCCTAATTAGCTTGGATTAACATGGATTATCATTGCATAGCATATGTTTAAACCAAGTGTCACAAAGGGGTACCTCTATGCCGCCTGTACAAAGGTCTAAGGAGAAAGCTCGCATTGGATTTCTCGCTTTTGATTATTCTCAACTTAGACATCCATACCGGGACAACATAGACAACAGATAATGGACTCCTCTTTAATGCATAAGCATTCAACAACAGTTAATATTCTCATAAGAGATTGAGGATTAGTTGTCCAAACCGAAACTTCCACCATGAATCATGGCTTTAGTTAGCGGCCCAATGTTCTTCTCTAACAATATGCATACTCAAACCATTTGATCATGAAAATCGCCCTTACTTCAGACAAGACGAACATGCATAGCAACTCACATGATATTCAACAAAGGTGTAAAAGTTGATGGCGTCCCCAGAAACATGGTTACCGCTCAACGAGCAACTTATTAAGAAATAAGACGCATAAGTACATATTCTTCACCACAATAGCTTTTAAGGCTATTTGTCCCATGAGCTATATATTGCAAAGACAAAGAATAGAATTTTAAAGGTAGCACTCAAGTAATGTACTTTGAAATGGCAGAGAAATACCATGTAGTAGGTAGGTATGGTGGACACAACTGGCATAGTATTTGGCTCAAGGATTTGGATGCACGAGAAGAATTCCTCTCAATACAAGGCTAGGCTAGCAAGGTTGTTTGAAGCAAACTCAAGTATAAAAGGTGCAGCAAAGCTCACATATGAACATATTGTAGGTATTATAAGACTTTATATTGTCTCCTTGTTGTTCAAACACCTTAACCAGAAAATATCTAGACTCTAGAGATCAATCATGCAAACCAAATTTTAACAAGCTCTATGTAGTTCTTCATTAATGGGTACAAGGTATATGATGCAAGAGCTTAAACATGATCTATATGAGCACAAGAATTGCTAAGTATCACATTATTCAAGACATTATACCATTTACCACATGCGGCATTTTCCGTTTCCAACCATATAACAATGAATGAAGTAGTTCAACCTTCGCAATGGACATTAAAAATAAAGCTAAGAACATATATGTTCATACGAAACAGCGGAGCGTGTCTCTCTCCCAAACAAGGAATGCTGGGATCCGAATTTATTCAAACAAAAACAAAAACAAAAACAAAAACAAACAGACGCTCCAAGTAAAGCACATAAGATGTGACGGAATAAAAATATAGTTTCACTAGAGGTGACCTGATAAGTTGTCGATGAAGAAGGGATGAACCACGGGGGCATCCCCAAGCTTAGACTTTTCACTCTTGTTGATCATATTATATCATCCTCCTCTCTTGACCCTTGAAAACTTCCTCCACACCAAACTCAAAACAAACTCATTAGAGGGTCAGTGCATAATTCATATATTCAGAGGTGACATAATCATTCTTAACACTTCTGGACATTGCACAAAGCTACTGAAAGTTAATGGAACAAAGAAATCCATCAAACATAGCAAAACAGGCAATGCAAAATAAAAGGCAGAATCTGTCAAAACAGAACAGTCCGTAAAGACGAAATTTTTAGAGGCACCAGACTTGCTCAGATGAAAATGTCCAAATTGAATGAAAGTTGCGTACATATCTGAGGATCACGCACGTAAATTGGCAGATTTTTTTAAATTTTCTACAGCAGGGGCGGCTAAATTTGGTGACAGCAAGAAATCTGTTCCTGCGCAGTAATCCAAATCTAGTATTGACTTTACTATCAAAGACTTTACTTGGCACAACAATGCAATAAAATAAAGATAAGGAGAGTTTGCTACAGTAATAACAACTTCCAAGACTCAAATATAAAACAAAAGTGCAGAAGTAAAATAATAGGTTGTCTCCCATAAGCGCTTTTCTTTAACGCCTTTCAGCCTAGGCGCGAAAGTGTGTATCAAGTATTATCAAGAGACGAAGCATCAACGAGAGGGTTTGGAGTTTTCTCAACTATGCATTTTATCTTATCTATGTAAGTTTCAGAGGCTCCTTTTTCATTATTCTTAGGCTTGTTATCCTCATCAAACAAATTTTCGGGAACAAGCCAATCATAGTTATTTTCTAGAGCTTCATGCATTCCTAGGAGCTTACAAGGTATTGTTGTCTTAATCTCCCCACCATCATTAACATTATTAGTGTACCTTATTCTATCCATGTCCATCTTTTCAAGGGTACTAGCAAAGTTGGTATAAGAGCCAAGCATCTTATATTTAATAAAGACTTTTCTAGCCTCTCTTGCTACACCACCAAATTCTTTAAGAAGGGTTTCTAAGACAAAATCTTTCTTTTCTCCTTCCTCCATATCACAAAGTGTAAGAAACATGTGTTGAATTATAGTATTGAGATTAACAAATTTAGTTTCCAACATGTGTACTAAAGAAGCAACAACAATTCCATAAGTAGGAGCAAGTTCTACCAAGTGTCTATCTTCAAAATCTTCAGCTGTACTAACATGAGTGAAAAAATCTTCTATATTATCTCTTCCAATTATAGACCCTCGTCCTACCGGTATGTCTTTTAGATTGTACTTAGGAGGAAACATGATGAAATAAACAAAAGGTAAATAAAACAAACTAAATAAAGTAAATGCAAGTAACTAATTTTTTTGTGTTTTCAATATAAAGAACAAGACAGTAAATAAAGTAAAACTAGCAACTAATTTTTTTGTGTTTTTGATATAAGAGCAAACAAAGCAGTAAATAATATAAAACAAAGCAAGACAAAAACAAAGTAAAGAGATTGAATGTGGGAGACTCCCCTTGCAGCGTGTCTTGATCTCCCCGGCAACGGCGCCAGAAATTTACTTGCTAGCGTGTAGTTGACACGTCCCTTGGGAACCCCAAGAGGAAGGTGTGATGCGCACAGCAGTAAGTTTCCCTCAGTAAGAAACCAAGGTTATCGAACCAGTAGGAGTCAAGGAGCACGTGAAGGTTGTTGGTGGCGGAGTGTAGTGCGGCGCAACACCAGGGATTCCGGCGCCAACGTGGAACCCGCACAACACAATCAAAGTACTTTGCCCCAACGTAACGAGTGAGGTTGTCAATCTCACCGGCTTGCTTCGTAAACAAAGGATTAGATGTATAGTGTGGATGATGATGATTGTTTGCGAAGAACGATGAAAGAACAATTGCGAGTAGATTGTATTTCGGATGTAAAGAATTGGACCGGGGTCCACAGTTCACTAGTGGTGTCTCTCCCATAAGATAAACAGATGTTGGGTGAATAAATTACAGTTGGGCAATTGACAAATAAAGAAGGCATAACAATGCACATACATATATCATGATGAGTACTATGAGGTTTAATCAGGGCATTACGACAAAGTACATAGACCGCTATCCAGCATGCATCTATGCCTAAAAAGTCCACCTTCAGGTTATCATCTGAACCCCTTCCAGTATTAAGTTGCAAACAACAGACAATTGCATTAAGTATGGTGCGTAATGTAATCAACACAAATATCCTTAGACAAAGCATCGATGTTTTATCCCTAGTAGCAACAGCACATTCACAACCTTACAACTTTCTGTCACTGTCCTAGATTTAATGGAGGCATGAACCCACTATCGAGCATAAATACTCCCTCTTGGAGTCACAAGTATCAACTTGGCCAGAGCCTCTACTAGCAACGGAGAGCATGCAAGAACATAAATAACATATATGATAGATTGATAATCAACTTGACATAGTATTCAATATTCATCGGATCCCAACAAACACAACATGTAGCATTACAAATAGATGATCTTGATCATGATAGGCAGCTCACAAGATCTAACATGATAGCACAATGAGGAGAAGACAACCATCTAGCTACTGCTATGGACCCATAGTCCAGGGGTGGACTACTCACACATCGATCCGGAGGCGATCATGGCGATAAAGAGACCTCCGGGAGATGATTCCCCTCTCCGGCAGGATGCCGGAGGCGATCTCCTGAATCCCCCGAGATGGGATTGGCGGCGGCGGCGGCGTCTCGCATAGGTTTTCCGTATCGTGGCTCTCGGTATCGGGGGTTTCGCGACGAAGGCTTTAAGTAGGTGGAAGGGCAGGTCAGGAGGCGTCACGGGGGCCCCACACGCTAGGGCCGCGCGGGCCCCCTGTAGGCCGCGCTGCCCTAGTGTGGCGGCGCCCCGTGGCCCCACTTCGTATCTCCTCCGGTCTTCTGGAAGCTTCATGGAAAAATAGGCCCCTGGGCATTGATTTCGTCCAATTCCGAGAATATTTCCTTACTAGGATTTCTGAAACCAAAAACAGCAGAAAACAGCAACTGGCTCTTCGGCATCTCGTTAATAGGTTAGTGCCGGAAAATGCATAATAATGACATAAAGTGTGTATAAAACATGTGAGTTTCATCAATAAATTAGCATGGAACATAAGAAATTATAGATACGTTTGGGACGTATCACCATGGTCTATGCATATTTGCATATAATAAGTAACTTAGTAAGATTTTCAAGCAATATATATAGAGAAAGAGCACACATGTTCGGCTCGAAATAATCATAAGAGAAGAACAGTAAATCTAAGGCACGCCACTTCATCGGTATCCGGGGCGCGACAGCGCATGGATTCATACCTTGAGTCGACGCTAGGTCGCGGAAGGGCGGCAGCACCTCAAGGACGCGGGCGACGTATCCACCTCGTGCTCACTGGTGTCTGCTTCTCGGCGGGTGGTGCGACGCGCCATGTGGAATATATAGCGGAAGAGGAGAGGCCGATGGCGCTGCCGACGCCTCAACCTCAGTCGCACCGGCTTGCTGCTCCGCACTGAGATGTGCCACGTGCAAGATTTTGCGGAAGAGTAGAGACCGGCCGGTTGGGTGGTTGCTTGCTCTCTCGCTGAAGAGGTTAGAGATGGAAGGAGGGCAAAAGAGATAGGCGAATACGACCAGTCCTGCTGGTAGAGGTGTGCTATATATAGAATAGGACTAGTGTCGTGATGTAAGATGTATGGCCGCGCACTTCATCTCCCTCCGTCCAAATAGAAATATAAAAAGTGTATTTTTGGCTCGCTCCATATTTTAATCCACATATCAGTGTCTCCATGTCAGGTTGTGGAGCGTCAAACAAATATGGCTCCATCGAAAACGTAGGCATAATATATCTAGCTTCCTAACATTTGAAATATTTATTGAATATGAATATAATGATATCCTATGGGAGATGCTCCTCCTCCCTCCTCGATCCTACTCCTCATGCTCCAGGAGATTCATCCTAATCTAGCTTCTGATCATTTAAAATATTTTTTGAATACGAATATAATGATATAGCTTTTCTATGGAGGGAGTAGACCCTTGGAAGCTCATCCATCTATTCCAATCCGTGATCTACGCTGACCTGACCATGGAAATATTGCCTTGTGTGAAGACATGGTTGCAAGAGTACAGATAGAGGGGGAAAATACTTGGATTGATACAAACGACTTACATGCAGGTCCAGCCGAGTTGGTCCCATGTGTAATGCTCCTGAAATGGAGACATTCTTGTTTACAAAAAATGCAGAGAGAGGCGGGGTGTGCCTCACCTACTGTTTGGGGGAACTCCCTGTTTGGGTGAAGCGGGAGACATGCATACACTTTTATGGTGATGTTGACTGTGGACCCGATGGCTTTGTCAGTGCAGGTTTCCACATAATAAAGTCTCAGCTAGCTTGTTCACGCAGGAAGCAAAGTCGTGAAGGGTATCTAGTAGTCTTGTCCAAGTACAGCTCTAACAACACCCCTCTGCACCCTCGAGTACAGAATAGAAAATTCATGCCCCTTCCACGCATTCGAAGAGCTGTTGGGAGGTGGCAGATTTGCACTAGTAGCACTTCAATTTTGTCTAGATATGGTACTTAATGCACATGTAAAATAAACTACTAGTAGTACTTACCTGCAAAAAAAATATTGTCCTCATTGCCATTTTTCCCTAATCTTCGTCCATGTGAATATTTCTATATTTCTCTGAAGTATTTTTTTATTCTATGAATTTCTACCATTTACATGAATTAATTCAAACACATTATTATCTAGTATGTTTATAGCGTATGAACTCTTGCGGGTTTAAAAATATTTCCATCATTAGATAAATGTCTTTTCCACTTTTCGACTATAGAATTTCTTGTTTTGATGAGGGGCAACCATTGCGCCGAATAGACTAGGAGTAGCCGAGTAGCAGCTCTATAGTCGCATCATATCATCTCACCATATAGCGTCCCATATTGTCTTTTCGAATCAATGGTCGTGATAGAATTTATGACCAAAGATACATCCTACTTTTTTGGACAATAAATATAAGCGACCGACGGAGAGAGGGAGAGAGAGAGAGAGAGATAGGAAGACCATATGTCAATTCGTGCCCGTATGCAAGGAAACATACTCCCTCCATCCATAAATAAGTGGACGTGTGGATTTTTTAAGAGAGATTATCAAGTGGAGAGACGATGTCGTATAAGTAGATTCAGAATATGAGATGGAGACATAATGTTTTTTGGAGTCTCGGATGGGATCCAGGACATCATGAGGAGGTCCGGAATGGTCCGGAGAATAAGATTCATATAAGGGAAGTTTATTTCTAGGGTTCGAAAAAGTTCTGGATTTTTCCGGTGGAAGACCGAGAAGTATCTAGAATGTTTCGGAGGGTCCACCAGTGGGCCCAAGACCCTAGGAGGGGCCACATGGGCTGGGGGGTGCAGCCCAGCCCTAATGGTCCAGGCGCACAAGCCCCTCAAGGCCCAGGGCGGCCACCCCTTTAGGGTTTCCCCAAAACCCTAGGGGAAGACTTGGGGGGAACAAATCTCCCCTCTTTGGCCGCCGGCCCTAGGCTTGGAGGAGGGGCCAAGGCAAACCCTGGCCGACCTCCCCCCTATATAAAGAGGGGAGCGGGCAAGGGGCACAACCCTCCTTCATCCCCAACCCTAGCCGCCCCTCTCCTCCTCCACCACACCTCCTGCTCTGGCTTAGGCGAAGCCCTGCAGGAATTCTCCTCCACCACCACCACCATGTCGTCGTGCTGCTGGTATTCTGAGGATATCTACCACATCTCCGTTTCCCACTGGAATGGGGAGAGGAAGAACTTCATCGACACCGTACGCACGACCGAGTACGGAAGTGCTGCCGGATTGCAGCACTGAAATGATCGACCACATCAACCACGAGATCTGATCTCGTAAGGCTTTGGATCTTTGAGGGTTAGTCTCTCATCTCTCTTGTTGCTCCGATCTTCATAGATTAGATCTTGGCTCTTCCTAGATTGGATCTTGGTTTTGTTCTTGTTCATGGTAGAAATTTTTTGTTTTCCATGCAACGAACCCATCACTCACCCGCCCAAGCCAGCGGTGGCGCATGGCCACACAAGCTCGACGCGTGATGCTGCCGACTTTCGATGGCAAGGGTTGCGAGGGGGCGCGGGCGTGGAAGCTAGGTCGAGAGGGCGCGTTGGGTACGTGGTGGAGTGCCGGGAGTGCGGGCGGGGTGAGGGGTGGCCTAGGGAGGCACGTCAATGTCAAGGAGAAGACCCACCTCGCGCGAATCGGCCTGCATCGGCCTCCCGCGGCGCAATCAGATGATCTCCCTTCGTGGGCAACCGATGGGAAAAGGAGGGCTGGACGGCGGGAAGAACGGCGAGGCAACGTGGATGGTTGATCGCTGGGGCAACCGGCGATGGTGAGGCAGCTGGGCGGTTGCCGGCAGCGAGACGCTCTCCCGAAAATCTGATGTGGCAGCGGTTGGGCTCACACGCGAGGATATACAAAGTATGTGTTCTCGTACTTTGCATATTTATGCAAAGTGGAGGTGCAAGTATAGGAAGCTTGCTATAATTTTAGGTGGGGGCCACTTATTTATACAAAGATTCTTGGAGCAACATTTTTGAAGCAAATTGCTATATTTTTAACTTTTAGCAATCATGTCCAAATATACAAATGATGTTGAATATGCTCTTATATATTTGTTGCACCTAGCCCAAATGAACTATATATTTGTAGTGTTAACAGGATCCCCTACAGGTGGAGCTCATTTTTTTAGACTTGACATCCAAGTACGTGGAGTATAGTTTAACTCTAGAAAAATCAATAAAGTTCTACAATAACTTGGCAAAATAAGTATATGTGGGACCCATATTTTTTAATGACTTGGAAAATTTCTTACAGTTCAGTGAACGAAAAGTGTGATTCCGGGGTGTTATAGCACCGGGGCCTTGACCCCATAATCACCTCCACCACTACCGCACTCACTGGTCAATGGCGATACATCGTCTATGCCTCATCTTCGTTAGAGAGCTAGACAGAGATGTACCACTCAATAGAGAGATAGAGTCGTCGTACTACGTCTGTCGCCCTCGTAACTAGCAAGGGCGCCACCCTTGTCGCCGGGTCGCATTGCCTCCTCACGTGCCGCCGCCCCTGTCACCGAGTCGCATCGCCTCCTCGCATGCCACTGCATGCCCCTATCGTCGGGTCACATCGCTTTCTCGCGAAGCTTCCGATTTTCTTGTTGGTTTATTTTAAGTTTATTTTTTATTTGTCCAGTTGTCGTAAGTAGGTGTGTGGTGCTAGGCCTATGGATGGCAATATTGAAATTCTACATTAGCTAGGCTAAGATGCGAAAGCATGTGCAACTTACCGGTAGATATAGATGGATAGATCCCGCGCTATTTTGCCCCCAAGGGTGTAGAATATATAGTTAATTATTCTACACCCACACCATGTATCTTTGCAACCATAAATAATTTTACGTTGTGCAAATATTGTCTTACATCAAAAGTCGAGTAGAGCATAAGAAAAAATATACATGGCAGTTTTTTTGTTTACGTGACCTACAAAAATATGACACAAAATATGTATTTTTGGTGATTTTTACACTATAATGACTCATTTGACTTTTAAATGTTGATTTTTGTTGTTGTGAGTCAATAAGAATGCAATTACTTGTGTAAAAACATAATTTTGAAATAGGGATATATATATACACATGTACCTATCCCTTAATTATCTATACAAGAGACTTTTTTGAATTTGGATTCACCACCAAGTTACACTTTCACTACAAGAAAAGTTGCCATGGCCGACGAATTTAAAGTCAGGTCGTGGTTGCTGATGCACCATCCCCAACGATTTTTGCTCTCTCCGTGGTGTATGTCAAAAACACATTCTCATTTTTAAGGCCATCTAGCATGACGGAAATGTGAAAAACGTCGTGTATGGTGGCCCGAGACGTGGTGCATGACAAATTCTCTGATGTGCCGGACAAGTCAACGCAAATCCGCACCGTCTAGGGCTATAGGGCCTAGATGGCAGCGTCTCTAGTGATGTTTTTTCGATCGCACTCTACCGTTCCCGTTCTCCGATCGAGCCGTTTACGCTCCTGGCTCATGGGTCTCGCATGTCAACATCCTCTCTGAATGATTAATGTTTCTTTTCTTGGATTATTTAACCCCATGATTTTTGGCTACTTATTTTTTTTGTTTCGACCCCGTGCTGCCTTGGAAACGGTGAGGATGTTGTTGCCTCATGGGTCCCGCATGTCATCCTCTCTGAAAGATAAATGTTTTTTTCTTGGATTTTTTTGACCCCCTAATTTTTGGCTACTTATTTTTTCTTTCGATCCCGTGCCGCATTGGAAACAGTGAAGATGTTGCTGCCTCATGGGTCCCGCATGTCATCCTCTCTGAATGATAAATGTTTCTTTTCTTCGATTTTTTTGAACCCCTGATTTTTGGCTACTTATTTTTTTCTTTCGATCCCGTTCCGCCTTGGAAACATTGAGGATGTTGATGCCTCATGGGTCCCGCATGTCATCCTCACTGAACGATAAATGTTTCTTTTCTTGGATTGTTTTTGACCCCCTGGGTTTTGGCTACTTATTTTTTCTTTCGATCCCGTGCCGCCTTGGAAACGGTGAGGATGTTGTTGCCTCATGGGTCCCGCATGTCATCCTCTCTGAACGATAACTGTTTCTTTTATTGATTTTTTTGACCCCCCGATTTTTGGCTACTTACTTTTTCTTTCGATCCTGTGCCGCCTTGGAAACAATGAGGATGCTGCTACCTCATGGTTCCTGCATGTCATCCTCTCTGAAAGACAAATTTATTTTTCTTGGATTTTTTGACCCCCTGATTTTTGGCTACTTATTTTTTTTTGATCCCGTGCCTCCTTGGAAACGGTGAGGATGTTGCTACCTCATGGGTCCCGCATGTTATCGTCTCTGAACGATAAATGTTTCTTTTTTTATATTTTTTACCCCCTGATTTTTTGGCTACTTATTTTTTCTGTTGATCCCGTGCCGCCTTGGAGATGGTGAGGATGATGCTTCCTCATGTCGTCCCGCATGTCATCCTCTCTAAATAATAAATGTTTCTTTTCTTGGATTTTTTTGACCACTTGATTTTTGGCTACTACTTTTTCTTTCGATCCCGTGAAAACGTTGAGGCTTCCTCATGTTGTTCTGCATGTCATCCTCTCTAAACAATAAAAAAAAATTCTTGGATTTATTTTTGACCCCCAATTTCTGGCTACTTGCCTTTTCTTTCGATCCCGTGCCGCCTTGGAAACTTTGAGGACACTGATGGCTCATGGGTCCCTCATGTCATCCTCTCTTAATGATAAATGTTTCTTTTCTTGGATTTTTTTGACCCCCTGATTTTTGGCTACTTACTTTTTCTTTCGATCTCATGCCGTCATGGAAACGTTGAGACCGCTCCTCCATAATGGGACCCATATGTCATCTTCTATGTACAATAAAATTTTCTTTTCTTGGATTTATTTTTGACCCCAAATATATGGCTACTTGCGTTTTTTGTTTCCATCCCTTGCCGTCTTTGAAACGTTAAGGACGCTGCTGGCTCATGGGTCCCACATGTCAGCAACTCTAAACAATAAACCTTTCTTTTCTTGGATTTATTTTTGATCCCTAATTTATGGCTATTTTTCTTTTTGTTTCGATCCCCCGCCGCCTTTGAAACGTTGAGGACGTTGCTGGCTCATGGGTCCCACATGTCAGCCTCTATGAATGATAAACTTTTCATCTCTTGGATTTTTTGACTCCTAATTTCTGGTTATTTGCATTTTTCTTTCGATCCCATGCATCCTTTGAAACGTAGAGGACGCTGCTGGCTCATGAATCCCACATGTCAGCCTCTATGAACAATACAAATTTTCTTTGTTGGATTTATTTTTGACCCCTAATTCTGGCTATTTACTTTTTTCTTTCGATCTCATGTCGCCTTTGAGCCTTAATTAGGTGCAGCCATAAGCATGTGCAAATACACCCCTTATGATGGGTCCTAGAGGCATTTTCATGTGCAAGTATAGGAATCATTAAGACATAAATGTCCCATCATCGCCATAAGATTTAGGGTCCCCGACATAAACCCCTCTAATGCAACCCATAGTGTGGAACACGGTTTCTGTCATTCCGACCCCTCCAACACTAATGCAATACATCAAAGTGCAGCCCTATGAGACCATATAGCTGAAGTAATATGCAGTCGACGTTCGCATAAAACCATCATATAACAACATAAAATATAGAAAACTTGACCAAATACTCATTGCACATCATATATAATCATAGCCAGATCATCCTATGCCCTCAGGAATGTGGGGAACTACTCACAAATGACAAACATAATGTGGACCAGAGGCATAATGGTTCCAACACAACCTGAATATATAATCTCCCCACCAAATAATGACAAAGTATCAATCACAAACATGCAACAGCACTAAAAACAATATTTGGGGTTCAATTCAATACAAACTATGAGGTGCATGACGTCGATCTCGTAGATGGAGATGGTGTTGATGATGGTGCTGGTGGAGATGTTGATGGAGATGCCTCCTCCCAAGACAAGGAGGAGTGGGGATGTTGATTGTGTCGCTTTTCCCTTCATCGGAGGCACTGGTGCAGCAGGATCTGCCCTCTCACGGAGTAGGAGAGAACTTTCGCCTCCGCCGCCGCCTCAATAAATCTCGGGAAAAATATGTAAAGCTTGTTATTGCATGTTGCATCCTTCACAACTGGATCTTAGGCTTGGGTATGGGTGACTATGTCCTACATGAGGTTGATGTTACCCCTGATGATGTAGAGGGTTGCCATGGTGTCGAGCAGGGTGACATCCAGGCTTGGAAGAACTAGAGGAACGAGTGGGATCATTCAATGTGGATACACAGAAATGATGTCTATGGTTGACAATGAAGCAAGAAAAAGACAACAAGAAGGTTTGCACTCCCTGTGGTCGCCATTGTTGAACTATTTACCGGTCTGTAATGTTAAACTGCTATTCGTATCTAGCTAGGGCTCAATTTATTTGCATGTACTGCTGGTGAACTTGTGTGTGTGTGTGTGTGTGTGTGATGAACTGAATAACTGCTATTCTTACGTAGCTAGGGCTCGATTTATATGTAGTTGATTTGTTTCATTGATGTGTGTGATGATGCTCTGCTTTTCTGTCATGGTGGTGTGCTATGTTAAGATCACCACTGAAGAGAAGAGGTAACCACAAACCTAGACTGCATAGAACCAAACACCCAAACCTTGCATCGTCACGGCCATTTCTGCACTCTCGCAGGACACAAATCAACATGCCCAAAATGCATCCACTAGTGCGACCTAGGCTCCCAAACGAAGTAGGAAACATGGTTTTTCGATCAAAGCCCCCCAAGCACCTGGCCCCCGGAGCCAAAAAAGAATCGCAGGCTACCAATCGCGCCCTTGTTGAAGTAGAGACATTCCACTGACACCCCTAATGTTGCCGCTTTCTCAACAGTCGAAACGGACCTTGCCACTCGTAAGGTGTTAAGCTAATTGTCCACAAGGTATGTTTTACATCTTTGTTCCTTTTTTGTTTGAAACGATTTTGAACTAATGTGGACATTTATGTAGAAGAGTTGGTTTGACGAAAATGTGAGCTACGGTTCATCATAAGAGAAAGAGGATGAATGGGATGAAGAGCAGGATCTCCTTATTCTTATAAGTATTATGTAAAATAGAGCAAAACAAGTGGCCAGAACATTAAGGTTTACATATCGGCTAAGCGGTGATTTGTAGAAGGGACTTCGACACGGTGGTTATCCTTGTGCATTGGCAAATCTGGAAGGAGCTGAACGCTAGAACCTTTCATCACTAGAATCTTTCAACATGAATTTGGCACGGTGGACAAAGTTTTTCTGCAGATCATCGAAGACATTCAGGCCAGAGAGCTGCCAGGTGCGTTGTGGGCTTTTAGGTGCAGGATGAGGGATTTGGCCGCCAATCATCCGTTTCATCCACACGTTGTGCGTCGCTCCCCAGGGCGATGCCAGGGGCCCCAACCCTAGCGCCGCCAGCCCCCTTCCCGTGGTCTCTCCCCCTCCGCCGCTGTCGTCGGCGTCGGCCACGGCGCCGGCAAGCCCCGGCGCCAAACGTGCTCGGGGGGTTGGTGGTGGCGGCGACCGGCGGTGGCGGCTGTTGGATTCGACGCGCACGGCGTTCAGGGCGGAAACCCTCGATGAGCGGAGGTGGCTTCTCCCTCCATGGCCTCGCCGGCAGTGGATGGTGGTGGCGGTTGTTGGATCTAGGCGCTAGTGCCCGCCTAGATCCATCGTCGGCTTCAACTGGCGCCGCGAGGAGGGGTCGGCGATCTTGCGGGGCGAGGATGGTGTGGTAGCGGCGGCCACCGTTCACCGAATCCTCCTTCGTCGTCGTTGGTCAGCGGATGGCGGCGTGGGGGCCTGCTCGTCTGCTTCTGAGAATAAAGGTGGTGGTCCTAGGATCCTTCTTATGCGAAGATGGAGACCTCCATGTGGCCGGTCTGTCTTCATCTGGCCTGAGTGGTGTGTTCCGTGTGTTCCGGAAGGCTCCGTCGACGGATGTAACAGTGCACTAATGTCTCGAGTTCGCTGGATCGGGTAGTATTCGGTCGTGCGTACCTATATTTTTATTCCGACCGTTTGGGTCTGGAGGGAGCGAAGCTGAGGTCTACTATTTGTTACCATCAAATGACATTTTGATCCATGGTGAAGACAAAGAGGCAGAGAATATCATGAAGGTTGAGTTGGAGGACTACCAATGGAGTTTTGAGTCTCTGTGATGTTGAGGGACTTGCATGGTGTTCTGGGTTTTCGCAACAACAGTATGAAAGCGGGGGCGGTAGCATAGGTGAAGTTCAGAGTTCTACCTTTTAGGGTGAAAATTTAAGGTCTGGCCTTAATTGGTTATGACTAGCATTGACCTTGTTGAAGGTATTGTTTTGAAAACGAAAACTACCTTCAGGATGAAAACCACGGCGGTGCTTCTGCTCTGTTCCATTTTTGAAGGTATCGCTTTTGAAGAGTCTGGAGTTCAGATGTTGTTTTGATAGTGATTGTATTGTTGCTGTCAGGGCCATAATACCGTAGAGAATTTTTTTTTCTTAGTTTTTCCTTTTTCCTTGTGTGGTTGTGTGCATCCGTATCTCTTAATATTAATATATTCCCTAAAAGTGCAGGATAAGGAGCTCTTGGCTTTAGATCGCTGGTGTTTTTTGTTTACCAGATCGTTAAGCGCCTGGAGAGTCTGTTGTTTGGTTTTTTCCCCTTTTGTCAGCTAGATCTAGTTTTCAGACCTGAGCATTTCTTGTACTACTTATACAGCATGTACACCTGGTACATCTTTGTACTTCTTGTACATCATGTACTGCTTCTTTTTCTATCTATCTTAATAAAGTTCGGCCATTGGCCCTTAGATTTGTAGAAGGCAAGAAGACCATGTTCGCACTCACCTTTTTGCAAACCTCGTGCCACGCGAGAGGTCCTGCCCAAAAAAAATGCGCTAAAAAAGCAGGAGACATGCAAAGGCACTCACAAGCAAGAGGCACGCGAGGGACTCTCCTCAGGCATCAGCCGGCTTGGTGTGCTGCCAGGCCGGGCCGCCATGTATATAGGCCACTGCCCACTATGGAAGGGCTCTCTTTGGTACTAATAGATAGGCTGTTACGGCTCGATGCTTATATATCGTGTCAGTTAAATCGTCTTTCAAATGTTGGCTCACTACAAATTGCCTGCCTCCCTACCCATTGAGAAGTGGTTCCTTCCGTCTGTCAAAATCTAGTAGGGGATATGATCACCTGTTAAAAATGATTAAGAAAAGAATATACTGCTACAGCATCATATGCAGACAAGTAGTAACGCTCATAACTACTATATTAAAGTGTAACACACATCTGTGGTGGTGACACGTAACTCTTTTGTATGATCTTATTTTCGTTGGGGTTTTTCTGTGTGCGGTTTGCTGCTGCGTAGCGATTTGGACTATGTAATTTTCGTTTATGTACTTTGGTGGTAGACTGTTCAGGTAAGTCGTTTGGGTGGACGTAGCCGAAAGGTGGATGGAGCGGTGCTGGGCCCGTGGCACTACTGTCTGGATGTGAGAATTGGTCAAAGCGGTGCTGCGTGAACAATCGAGATGGCCCATCCTATTCTTCTGCCTCCACAATCCTCCATCATGTCTTCATCCCCAATGAAAATCTCCACAAGTGTCACCGGGGGCAGCCAAGATGTCCACAAGCCTTTGAGCGGAGGTCGCCGGCGACGAGTCGTCCATCCATACTCATCTCCGACCTAGCCGTGCCTACCTCTCCCTGTCCTTCTCGATGCAGAAACTTAGCCTTCCGACGAACGGCCGCCATGCCCACCCGGCACTTCCGGCCGGCGCAGCTCCCCGAGTACAAGCGCCTGCTGTTGCCGATTGCCTCCGCTCACTGCTCGCCGTCCAGAGCCTCGACAGTCGCCGTCACGTGGATCAACCCCTTCTCCGCCCGTTTGATGTCGCCTGATCGTGGATACGCTGCCGCCGTCTCCAGGCTCTACGTCCATGCAAAATATTGTAAGTTGCCTACTAGCTGTTGTCTCGGGCTTTCCCTGCTACTAGCTCATATCTCTACTATTACTACTCTCTACCATGTGTTGATTCTTTCTCTTCCCGTTGGTAGATGAGCCCATCTAGATTCTCAAATTTTGTGACTGGTTCTGACTAAGCTCCTGCCATCTACCTGTTTGATGTTATGCTCATAAGAACTAAAAGAACTAATTTCTTCAGGTTTATTTGTGGGATTTTGAGAGCTACGGCAATAGTAAATTGGCAGTAGATTGTTTTGTTGGTTTTGATTTGGTGACTTTTATCTTGCTGTAGGTAGTGTCATGTAGCTCCAGCTGCTGGACATGGTTCACCTTGGAGTGCTGCTGATACACGAGGTTATTAAGAGAGTTTTGATGTTTTATGTTGGTTTTAGAGTGTGGTGTCTTAGATCATCGTGATGCCTATTTTTGGCGTGTTTTTAGGTGAATTTGATGCAAAGACAGAGCACAATATGATCCGTAACTACAAGGTTTACACGAGGTTATTAAGAGAGTTTTGATGTTTTATGTTGGTTTTAGAGTGTGGTGTCTTAGATCATCGTGATGCCTATTTTTGGCGTGTTTTTAGGTGAATTTGATGCAAAGACAGAGCACAATATGATCCGTAACTACAAGGTTTACACGAGGTTATTAAGAGAGTTTTGATGTTTTATGTTTGTTTTAGAGTGTGGTGTCTTAGATCATCGTGATGCCTATTTTTGGCGTGTTTTTAGGTGAATTTGATGCAAAGACAGAGCACAATATGATCCGTAACTACAAGGTTCTCTAGGATGTATTCAGCAAGCTGTTGATAAGAAAGGTACCGCCTCTCGGCCTTTCCATTTTTCCTTTGGTCCATGAATTGCTCATGATTTAGTTTTGCAATTGTCATGTATGCAAACATCGTGTTGAGATTTAACCTAGAACACATTCCTGATGTTAGTACATGGTAATGGTTAAATAATCATTTGACAGTGTAGATCGACTATAATTGTCACGTATGTGTTATCACCAGATTTTAGACGAATCCAGAGGTGGGCCGGGCTTGTGCTGATTACCTGTGAAAGGATTCTAAGGCGGCCTGGCACGAAGGGTCTTGGGCTGAATTGCCCGTGTATCTTTACTTAGTAGTTTATTATAAGAGATAGAATCTTACTCGTGCACGGTTTAGTGCACGCCCACATTAGAAAGTCCCCTGGACTATAAATATGTACCTAGGGTTTATGGAATAAACAACAATTCACGTTCAACCCCAAAAACAAACCAATCTCGGCGCATCGCCAACTCCTTCGTCTCGAGGGTTTCTATCAGGTAAGCGACATGCTGCCTAGATCGCATCTTGCGATCTAGGCAGCACAAGCCCCACGTTGTTCATGCGTTGCTCGTATCGAAGCGCTTTTGATGGCGAGCAACGTAGTTATCATTAGATGTGTTAGGGTTAGCATTGTTCTTCGTTTAAGCATGCTTACGTAGTGCAACCCTTGCACATCTAGCCGTCCTCACGCCTATCTCGGGCGTGGGGCGGCACCCGCTTGATCATTATTTAGTAGATCTGATCCGTTACGATTGCTCCTTGTTCTACAAGGATTAGTTTAATATCCGCAATAGTTTGGCCTTACAAAGGGGGAGGATCCTGTGGCACGTAGGGTGGCGTTCGCAAGTCCTAAACGGGATGTTCCTAGGATCAACTTCATGTTGGTTTTTTGGCCTCGTTTAGGATCGGCTTACGAGCACCGTGCGTGGCCATCTCGGCCTAACCTCGGAGTAGGATGATCCGATTATGTGGTGAAAACCCTAAATCGTCGTAGATCTCATTAGCTTCATCTTGATCAAGCAGGACCACCAAGTATTCGTACACCCCGTACGGATCATGGGTGGATCGGCTCTTTGAGCCGATTCACGGGATAACCCGAGAGCCGATCGAGGCTCGTATTTAACGTTTACATGTATGCCCCGCAGAAACTAAGCGAGGCAATCTCATCACCTTCCCGACCAGGTATAGGTCAGGTGGCACGCCTGCACCTCGCAACGCCGCGTGTGACCAGAAGAGCATTGCGGGCCGTCGCTCGGAGGGGTCTCAGCCAGCCGCAGCTCTAGGCTCCCCCGGCTCTACGAGTGTTGACAAGGCCGCTGCCCGCCGGTGGGTTTTGGCAGTCAACACATTCCGGCACGCCCGGTGGGACAATCGTCTACATCAACCACATCGCCATCTACATCTGAGATGGCGGACGGCACGCCGATCACCTACGAGGATCCGCCCGACGACCTCAAGAAGCAATACAATGAGATCAAGGCTACCCTCGAAGCCGACCTCATCGGCTCTTTTCGGAGAACCCGTTCGGTGGCATCGGATGGAAGGGGTTCTCACCGAAGGTGCACTCGATGGGATAGACCTTTCTTCCCCGTCGGAGGAACGCACCGGGGGTCGCGGCGGGGAGATCAACTACCCGGTGGCTCACTCGCTACACCGCCACTCCGAGAACTTGGTTAACGTGCTTGAGCGTGTCGCTCGCGCGTGATCCAGGAGATCATGAGCCACCAGTACTCGCCGTCGGGACCAGCTCTCGGGACGCATCAAGGAGAATTGCCATTCCGGTCCCGTCCACCGCTGCCATTTGCGTTGGCAGCACCTCGCTGAAGTGCCGACTACACCGGCATTCCTCGTCTACTGAATTGGTGGCGACCCCGGTGACTACCAGTTCTTAATGGAGGCGCCTAAGGAGATCCCTCATGGGTACGCATGCATGTATGTGCCGGATTGTGGTGCCTGGGCACTCACAAACCAGGCCACAACATCGGGGACTCCGGCGAAGACAGGAGGAACGTCGGCGGCAGAGCAGACGTGGCTAACTAAATACGCCACACCGACGAAACTCCCGAGCCCAGCTCCTGCAGCCGGCTCGAGAGCTGGAAAAGCAAACGTGGCAGGCCAAGTACGCCACCCCGGCGAATCTTCGGAGTGCAACTCCTACGGCCGATACGGCGGATCGGATCGGCACCATACCGAGAGACCAGTTCGGCATGATGCCGAAAAGAAGGGCGGTCGGCTATTCCAAGCCGTACCCTGACGATTACGAGGTGATCCCGCTGCCACCAAAATATCGGCTCCCTGACTTCTCCAAATTCAGTGGATCGGATGGCTCCAGCTCCATCGAGCACGTCGGCCGATATTTGGCTCAACTAGGACCGGCTTCGGTGTCGGATCAGCTACGCGTGAGGCTCTTTTCACAGTCCCTCACGGGATCGGCTTTTGGATGGTACACCTCTCTACCAGCGAACTCCATCCGAGTCTTGGAAGCAATTGGAAGAACAGTTCCATATGCAATACCATACGTAAGCTTCCGAGTCCGGCATTGCCGATCTAGCACAACTACGTCGAAGCGCGGGAAACGGTGACGAGAATACATCCAGCGCTTCAGGAATCTTAGGAACCGATGTTATTCGGTTCGTATAACCGAAAAGGAAGCGACCGAGTTGGCGTAGCAGGCCTTGCAACACAGCTCAAGGACATGGCCTCCCAAGCAGATTATCCCTCACCGGCGCACATGGTTCGGAAACTATCGGCATATGAACAGCGCCACCCCGACCTGTACCAAGACAAGTTCAAGCGTGCGATAGTCATGGTCGATACGGAGGAGGATGAAGTGCCTGCGGGAGGCCAAGAGATAGCAGTGGCCGAGTGGACTCGGGGAGGACCCCCGTGGCCTGCAAATGGGTAAAGCCACCAGGGCCGCCCAGGGGATTTGATTTTGACGTAACCAAGACTGAACAAATCTTCGACCTCCTGCTCAAGGAGAAACAGTTGACGGTTCCTGAAGGTCTCAAGTTCCCCACGGCGAAAGAGCTAAACGGAAAGCCGTACTGCAAATTCCACAACTCGCTTTCCCATGCCACCAACGACTGCCGGTGTGGCGTCGGCACATCCAAGCGGCGATAGAGAAGGGGCGGCTAATTTTCAACCAGTACGCCATGAAGGTCGACACCCAACCCTTCCCCGCCGTTAACATGGTAGGAATCACCTACCCCGAAGGTTGCCAGCCCGAGCCCCTCGTTCAGCATCAACATGGTAGGGCCTCGGAAACCACTCGGCAAAGATAAAGATGAGGGCAGCTGCTCTCACAGCAAGGATACGGATGAGGCCGCCCCATGCGATCGGCTCCGTCATGATGGCAAGCGCTACGTCACGAGAGGAGAGGTGAAGAATATAAGATATCGGCGACCCTCTCTCGATCACCTCCTCAACAAATATGTGAATCGGTATGGTCAACGCCGGCGACCCTATTACGAGTGATAGAGAAGATCGTTTGGCTAGAGAAGCCGGAAGATATCGTCGGCAGGATCACGATGAGGAGGAGCATGAGCGCTATGCCACGGAAGCATCAAGGGAGCAAGACGACAACGCCAGGCATTGGGACTGCCCCTTCTTCGTACACCGCCGGGATTCAGGAATGAGCCGATTGCCCACAATCGGCAATTGCCCGAATGCAATAAGAAAAAGAAGGAGGCAGCCAACGTGTCCGTGTTCGAGCGCTTAGGGCCTCTCCCACCACAAAGCAAACGTGCTGAGTCACCTCGTTGGGCAGATCTTGAAGATTCGGAAGACGAGGGAGAAGTGGAAGAAGACAGTACCACCGGCCAAGGTGGTGCCCCGACGGACTCAGCCGTTCCCGAAGCGCGAGGTTCAGCGATTGCGCGGCTCCGGAGGAAGCCGAAAGGTTGTACCGCATACGCTAAGAAAGGCACGGCCCGATCCGGCCGCAAAGGTTCAGCGAACCCTGGATGAAGAGGGTCGTCCACGGAAAATGGAGTGGCGCCCTAAACAGAGGAAAGCCGATGATGAGACATCGGGCCGGCACAAACATGGTACTCGTCTTGCCGACGGAGCGTAGCGCTCCACGACTCTACGGAGCGCACAAGGTGGACGACGACGAGCGCATCAAGTCGGAGGTTGGGTTGGTTTCATCCAGCCGACAAAGTAGCAAGATCAAACCAATGGGCAAACCAGGAGAGGCTGATCCTTGTGATCGGCCCCGAAAAATTTACGAAGGGAACTTACAAAACCTTCAACGAACAAGCAACGTGGAGGCCGATTCCAGCAATCGGCCAAAATTGTCCTCACCTACCTTTCTGGCTCGGGTTCAACATGTTATCCAACGGAGCCGATACCATCAATTTTCTTGACAGAATCGGCTCGGGGGGGCGCCCAGGTATATGGAAATATGAGGGTATACAACAGAAGCATCTCATCTTTTGTTGATGGTTATTGGAATATGGGGGCCGATACACAGGTCGGCCGTAAAAAAAAAAAAAAATGAATGAAAATTTTCGAACACAGCCGATGCAGCAGGCATCGACTTAAGGACATGAAAGCCGATGCAGGGCCATCGACTCAAGGGAAATTTCTTCAAGGACAATGTCAGGAGCAGCATGTCAAGAATCAAGAAACAGACGATGCGTAGCCATCGACTCGGTTGTGCGAGGATTATCCAATCTGTGGGGTTAGTACAGACTGGAACGGAAGATTGTCGGCCGTCGGAGGAAGAAAGAGGATCGGCTGTGGCACATTCTCGCCTCGAGTAAGGACTCGGGGGCAGCTCACCTTGAAGGCTTTCCGCTCAGAGAGGCCGATTTGTGTTCAAATCGGCTGACGCTACATAAGGAATTTCCCCGCACACAATCAGGCCCAGGTCTACACAGTTCATGCGCGTATTCCTCGTCTCTGTTTTACATTGGCCGAGACTCGGGGGGCAACAAGCCTGGAAGATGCCTTGTTCTTGGGAGCCGATCAAGATTACCTCGGCTGCGGCTGCATCATGGCCGTCTCAGGTAGGAACTGGGAAGGAAAAGCCGACGCCTAGTACAGGGCTTGGACTGTGCTGTTGCTGCAAGAAAGGAAAGAAGTCCGACGCGTTGCTGTCGGTCTTAGCATGGCAAACGGAGGGAATGAAATTGGAGCGATTAAAGGATAAATGGAAAGAACAATTTCATTAATTCCAAGGAGCGGCTTTACAAGAAAGAGCCGATGGCTCTCAAAAGAGGGATCTCGGTGCCTAGTGCACTGCTACTACTAGTCCTATACTACTAGTCGTCGCTGTCCTCGTCATCGCCGCCGTCGACGTCGTCGGCCGGCGCTGCTCCCGAGGGAGCTCTTCGTCGCTGCTGCCCCAGCCCTTGGCCGGAGCCTCTTCCTCCTCGTCATCGTCATCATCCTCGCTGTCCGCCCGGGAGCGGAAGCGCTTGGTCGGCGGGTACCCGATGGAGGAGGAAGAGTCGTCCTCCTCCTCTTCCTCTTCGTCATCATCCTCGTCCTCGCTGTCCGCCCACATGCGGGGCGCTTCTTCGGCGGGAGCTGGGCGGAAGGAGAGGCTTTGGCCTTCGCTGCTTCTCCTTCTTTTTCTCCTCGTCGGAGGAGAAGGGATTCACCGCGGGGTGGAGACTGCCTTCGGTCTTCTTCTTCGGCGAAGATTGGGGGAAGAGTTTGGAGAAAGAAGAGGAAGAGGAAGACATTGCTACGAGGAAGAGGGGGTTTTTTGGTGCCGATAGCGGGGATGGAATGAGCGAGAGCTAACCGATCGGCGCGGTTAAATAATGATGAATCCGGCGAAGGATTAATGCCATTACAACTTCCAAGGGATCGATGCTAAAGCTGTCGGGATTTTTAGAGAAGCGCGAGAAGACAGGGCATAATGATGACGGATGTCGTAACGGCTCTACTCGCTACAACGTGACCTCTCGAAGGGAAAGCATAATGATTTTGGAAATGTTATTTCCAAAACCAGAGGGGCATGTGTTATCACCAGATTTTAGACGAATCCAGCAGGTGGGCCGGGCTTGTGCCGATTACCCGTGAAAGGATTCTAAGGCGGCCTCGGCACGAAGGGTCTTGGGCTGAATTGCCCGTGTATCTTTACTTAGTAGTTTATTATAAGAGATAGAATCTTACTCGTGCACGGTTTAGTGCACGCCCACATTAGAAAGTCCCCTGGACTATAAATATGTACCTAGGGTTTATGGAATAAACAACAATTCACGTTCAACCCCAAAAACAAACCAATCTCGGCGCATCGCCAACTCCTTCGTCTCGAGGGTTTCTATCAGGTAAGCGACATGCTGCCTAGATCGCATCTTGCGATCTAGGCAGCACAAGCCCCACGTTGTTCATGCGTTGCTCGTATCGAAGCGCTTTTGATGGCGAGCAACGTAGTTATCATTAGATGTGTTAGGGTTAGCATTGTTCTTCGTTTAAGCATGCTTACGTAGTGCAACCCTTGCACATCTAGCCGTCCTCACGCCTATCTCAGGCGTGGGGGCGGCACCCCGCTTGATCATTATTTAGTAGATCTGATCCGTTACGATTGCTCCTTGTTCTACAAGGATTAGTTTAATATCTGCAATAGTTTGGCCTTACAAAGGGGGGAGGATCCTGTGGCACGTAGGGTGGCGTTCGCAAGTCCTAAACGGGATGTTCCTAGGATCAACTTCATGTTGGTTTTTGGCCTCGTTTAGGATCGGCTTACGAGCACCGTGCGTGGCCATCCGGCCCAACCTGGAGTAGGATGATCCGATTATGTGGTGAAAACCCTAAATCGTCGTAGATCTCATTAGCTTCATCTTGATCAAGCAGGACCACCAAGTATTCGTACACCCCGTACGGATCATGGGTGGATCGGCTCTTTGAGCCGATTCACGAGATAACCCGAGAGCCGATCGAGGCTCGTATTTAACGTTTACATGTATGCCCTGCAGAAACTAAGCGAGGCAATCTCATCACCTTCCCGACCAGGTATAGGTCAGGTGGCACGCCCTTGCACTTCGCAACGCCGCGTGTGACCAGAAGAGCATTGCGGGCCGTCGCTCGGAGGGGTCTCAGCCAGCCGCAGCTCTAGGCTCCCCCCGGCTCTACAGTGTTGACAAGGCCGCTGCCCGCCGGTGGGTTTTGGCAGTCAACAGTATGCAAACATCGTGTTGAGATTTAACCTAGAACACATTCCTGATGTTAGTACATGGTAATGGTTAAATAATCATTTGACGGTGTAGATTGACTACATATGACTATCCATGTTGTACATTGGTTCATCATAATTTTGGAGAAGAGAGATTTGTTCTGATGCTTTCAAGTTGTGCTCTCTATCCCTAATTCTGATGTTGGAAACATTGCAACCATAAGAGGTTTTTCCACTTTTTCTGTCCAGTCCGTTAACTATGACTCTGTATTGATTATCTACAGATGGAGATTTTGATGATAAATCATATGACAGGTTCTCCAATCTCCCAACTGCGAAACATGTGTATATAATTGAATACTAGGATCTTCCCCAAGCATATGTGGTTAGTTAGCCTAAATTTCATGTAATCCTCCTGCTAACGTACTAATATTTTGTCGATAAATCGAATACTTGCTTCTATTTTCCTCGACTACTTTTGCCCATTCAAGCTGCAGAGCAATGCTTATTTTGGAATAGTGCTAAATTAAGAACTGCAATCGTGCTTAGTTTCTCCAAAATTAAAATGATTTGCGCTTCTTGCTGTAATTAAACCAGAAATAACCATGTTAGAATCACGGTACAATTTTTATGCCCTATATAGGCATATTATCTAGCTGCAACAGGTTTTGGTGTCAGCTGTATATGAAGTGGTAATTGTAGACTGTTACACAACTTTGTTTATTGGTCGTTATGCATCGAGAATGAGATCGGTCAGGCATTGGACTGTAATAAGTTTTGGTACATCTTCTTTGAGGTTAAGATCAACTTAGGCTGGCAGAGTGTTGATGTAGATCGGTGTGCTCTAAGTTTGCATCAGTAGACCACCCTATGGTCATAGTAGGAACTGGACGTTAATATTTGTAGTCTGCTGGAAACCTACCTGCCCAAATAAGCTTGCTATTCATATTAAGAAGAACCAAGCATGTTTCCATACCAAATGCAGCCTAAAATTGGTATAGTAATCGTGGATCTATCATTCAAGGATTTAGTTGCATTTTTTCTCTTCGACAACAAACACTCCCAATCAGGTGGTTTACCGAAAGACCTAATTGTTCATTAGTCAGGTGGTATTAGTCAATGTCCACTGGAGATGATTGGGCAAAAAATAGGGTACATGTGTTTATGGTTGGTTTGTGACAATAGCATGCATGTATTTTGTTTCTCAATATGACATGGAATGTCATTACGACATGGCCAAGGAATATAACACCAGACTCTTGATACTAAAAAACAACATTGGTAGTTCGTGCATAGGAAGCAAACTTTCTGTTGAAATTTCTAATTATTTTTTATACACTACATCTGTTCTTAAGAAAATGAACATTTTGGTCTCGCATTGGGTTAACTTTTTTTTTGTCTAGATGAACTATATTTCTTTCCTAGGTTGGAGCTTACCTAAGACTGAGGCAAAGTATATGAACTTGACAGTTGCTAAGCCTTGAATATTGTTTCAGGTTCCCTTCGTCTTGTTTAAACTTGGCTTCAACCTTCGGTGAGGAGATTTGCTATATATATATCTATGTTGTTCCGTGGGCGTAGTCGTTGTTCCATGTTTCGGCTTCACTGCATAATTGTTATCCTACATTCGTGGTACCAGATGACTCGGTTGGTGACGTGCAAGTCTAGATCTGTAAGTTTTCATGTTTGTAAACAACAAATGTTGTAATGTACTATTTACCTTCATGTTTGAATTAATCATGTGTATAAGAGAGAGAAAACTGCGAGTAAAATTTTCCCTAAGTTTCAGAATATGGCCATTGTTGACAACAAGGTAATATTTGTATAGAATTTAAGTTCAGCTAGATAGGTCCAATTGTTCCGTTAATTTCCATTCTCTATCCTCAATCTGCTAGCAAGTACTTGGCATTTATAGACTTTCTCTTTTCTCAGACCGTATGCTCTTCTTTACTGAAGTGGGAGAAATACGGTTCTCAGATAAACTTCGATGTTTAATACACTGCTCTTATATTTCATTGATAAATACACCAAGATATGTATTTGTGTGTCGTGTAACTAACATTACAATGGCACTATCAGATCCATGCCTCCTCCCACACTCACCGAGACATCTTCGAAGTACGTACACAGTTTCAGTGTCCAAACTCATATTTCTAGGTCTCTTTTGCTAAAATTTTCTTCGTTCTCAGCACTGGTACTACAAAGCATAATCCAGTTTAGTGTAAGTTTCTATATTTTCAAGTAATTTGACCCATGAATTCAAGTACTGTGGATATCATGCTGATGTTACCACATAGTTCCCAGTTTAGCCCAGGAGGTAACCTGCCATGGTGTTCTTATTTTTGTGTGCAGAAAGAAGCACGTTGCAGATTAGGAAGTCCCACTTTTTTTTTGAGGCCAGCGTTGATTGCATAGGATTTTCTCTGAGAAACCTGAGAAAACTTACCTTAGTTTGCGCCTCTTGGTTTTCCTAATTCTGTTTTATCCTTTCTGACTTAAAACTGAACTAGAGGAATTGAATCTGGTCAGAGATAGAGTATGAAGGTGATGGTACAGAAGTTGCACGACCACAATAAGTTAAGTCGCATGCTTAATTTGGCTTCCTTTACTTGGTAGCATGATCGAGTGTTAGCACATTATCCACCACAATTTGATCTTTGAATTCTCTGATCTTCTGATCATATAAACTGCAATTAGATTCAGGTAATGAAGAAAGTGGAAAGAGATTCTGCAACGAATTTGTTTTTACCTTAGATATGCTATTTGGGCTGGTCCTTTCGGTGGATTTTTTCCTCGTAAGTACTAAATCCTTTTGGAAGACAAACTGCTCCAGTTTTGGAGAGGGTAACGGCCGGTTTGCATGCTTCTTTGTCTTAGCAGTTATCAGTATACAATCACTTATTAGTCTTTTGTAGTGTTGGTAAACTAAGTGAGCTTCATAGGAACCTATGTTGGTGTTGTTGCAGGTTCTGCGTTTTCCTCTGCCAGACGAAGGAATTGGATAGCTCTTGCACGTTCTGCGTTTCTTTACTGCGGGTGTTCCAATCTCCACAATCTGACAAATACGATTATTCTTACATAGATTATTGTATGATCTTGGAAGACGTAAATATTGGATAGTACTTCTGCCAATTTCTCGAAATGGTTAATATATACTATATGTATGTAATAATAACTCAAGAGATCACGCATTAACTTTATAATTTCATTAGCATTTCCCAAAAAAAAAACTACATCTGCAGTGGGACCTTCCAATCTTCAATATAGAGCTTCTTTCAGATGATTGGTTGTTCTAAATTATGTCAGCTGAGCTCCTATGCAAAATGCAAAATGCAAGTGCAATAAGTTTTGGCCGCACATGACTTGTAATGTACCTAAAGATGTAGTCATAATTTTGGCCGTTCAAGCTGATCAGCTGAGAGAAAAGCAGGTTGATAGAAAAAACTAAGTGAGACTCCACCTGTTTTGTTTACACATTCTTTCTTTAACCAAACCATTGTATACTTTGCTAAAACCATATGTCCAGCTCAGTTTTGTGTTGTAAAATAGATGCAATCTAGCAATCCACTTTTTATTATTAACAACATCAATCAGAATCGCTAAAGATCTTACAACAATTGATATGACACGGTCAGCGCGGCGTGCCGCCGCGCCCATTCATGCTAGTATTAATTATAACTCGACCATATTCATCCTGAGGGATAGATACAGCTGCTGGGGACAAGATAAAGTTTGGCCGGGTTTTGATACACCACCGCTTGGTATCCAAAGAACTACAGGTGCTTCAAAGAAAATGCTCTTAGAGCCAGTGCAATAGTATAGCCATCGGTTAGCTATAAACAGGATGTCATGTCATAATCAACATATAGCTAACAAGTACAATAGTTGGCTATAGAAATGTACTAGTTTATCAATACATGGCCCACATTTCATTCTCACAAAGTGCCTAGGAGCACGTGCTAGAGCTGGCTCTTGCATGAGAGTTCACTCCTCTTCTCTCTCATCTTCTCTCCTCTCCAACTAAGCACAAATATTATATTTAAATTCTTATAGCCTGCTGTGCTGACTAACCTTTATTGTACTTGCTCTTAGTAGGCTGTCTCGGCTGTTTCCCCCTCACATATGTCATTGTTTTCTGTGTCCCTGGGTCATCATAACCATGAAAATGATACAGTCAATACGACTTACTGCACACATATGACAGCTGGCACAACATTGCAGTTCATGCTTAGTCTTAATGAGTTCGTAAAAATATTACAATATTTGTTGTTCTTGAAAAAAGATTCTGTATAATGTATTAGCATCGCAAGCATCGCGCGAGGTCAACAAGAACACCACATGCAAAACATAGCACCCAACAAATATCACAAGACTAGATAAGGGTCATCCAGAATTGTAGAACTATGAATGTGCAGCACAAAATTCCGCAACACAGATCTACTATTCTAATCCATTAGTATAGACCAGAATAGTGGTTAGCTGCTCAATCATGTTGCTCTCTCAACACTGAAATATGTCACATGCCCATTAGTCTCTGTTTACTAGTAGTAGCTACTAAAATGTCCTAAAATCAAATTACTTTGTGAAGATGTTGTCCCAATGCTACAACTAAATTGCCACTGCGAATTTCACAAAATCAAACCTCAAGGATTCAGCCTTTGAGGGAAGAGTGGACCAGAATACCTAGAAGAAACAAGGCCAAGAGCCTTTCTTGCCTTGCGATTTCATGTATATAATTCAACTGAACCTTGAATCCTTGACCATGGTCGACCACGAATTGTTGTCAAAACCATACACTATGTGGAGGCTAATATTGTGACGAAATGTGACCAAGTTTGGAAAAAAATACTGCCATTTGAAAGATCAGTACCAAATGGCTAGTGAATCAAACAAGCAGAAGCTATCTAGTTCACTCATTGCTCAGAGTAAATGGGAAAATGCCAATAAAAAAATCAGAAGTAATCCCAACAGGATCTCTAAGTTGACAGCTCACATATTCCCTTATCATATGCACGCAAGAGGTAAGACAAAAATAAGCCCCACAACCACAACCGCAAATTTACCAATGCCCCTACTAACCCAGCCCATCAGCCCATGAACCAACAGACAGAAACGGAGGCCTGGGCTATTCTCACGAGAAGCTCGTACTCTTCTCGATTCCACCAGAGACTGGGCGCTGGGGCTGGGGGATGGGGGCTGGGCGCTGGGCGGTGGAGGTAAGGAAGCAGAGGCGGCAGCGGGCGGCGGGCGGCTGGACCGGCGACGGCTGGTGGCCTGCTGGGGATCCTCCCGTGTCCCGTCCTCCCGTGCACAACTGCTCCCCTGACCCGTGCGGTGAGTAGCAACAGAGCCAGCCACCATCTAATTTTGTGTTCGATTTTGCTGTTCTGGTTCTGAAATTTGCATATAAGTTGGGGAAGTTCAACATAGATCATGGAATTGTTGTTTAGTGATTGTTTTCTGCACATGTAGTGAGGATGCTATGGTTAAGGAGGCAAAATTGATTAATTTTTCAAAAGGAAGAGGGCAGATTGTGAAGCTAATGAACAAGAACCATCAAGAGATGCAACGCCTCAAGCAACAGCAGAAGAAAACTCTGTTCAACCTGCTTTTTTGGTGCTCGAATTTGGACAGAGAAGTCAAGAAGAAGGACATCAGACTCACAACAATGAAGTACTATTTCGTGGTATTGAATTTTTGGAGAGGGATCCAGGACTACGGCCACATATATGGCAATATACACCTAATCAGAGAGATGATGTACGAAGATCTGACCTGTAGCTTGTACTGATTAACTACAACACTAAGTAATTCTATCATTACCTAGTATGTAGTTCTTTTGTTTTGTAGATGATTACCTAGCATCTAGTTTTTTTGTTTTGGAGGAAAGGAGTAGTTTATGCATATATTGCTGCTAGAAATGTATTTTGTGGACAAATCAATCTAGTTATATAAGTTCCTGAAAATACTACTAATTCTATCCTGTTGTTGCTCATACAATTTGGTGTCCAAAGGAAAAATCTATCCCCCCTCTGCAAGGTCCGCCACTGCCCACAACTGTTTGTACCCAGTGTATACAGTGCATGATTCAACAGAACCAGATTCCAAAGTCATGGCAATATGTTGAACATGCCTACCGCTGGATGCTGATGCATATAATGCATAAATATGTTTACGAGGTAGACCATTAATCTTAGGCGTGCACATAAGCCGCCAATGTAGGGTTTATGTAGAACATTTAGTCATAACTGCGTGATATGGTTACTGCATTCTAGTCCATTGCTAGTGTTAAAACAAGAGTAGAAGTGATGCACACAATCGGTCACATTTATTTGCAAGACATGCAGACCGCTGCTAAAAATTCGAAATGGTGCAAATCAAAAGCCGAACTAAGTGCAGTCATTAGCCTTAGCCTAAGAAAATGAATTAGAATGTTCATCTATGAGATAGAGCACCAATACTACATATCAGTTCACTTGCTGGTCCAGATATGGGGAACAATTAGTGTAGCTGCAGAAGCAGAGAAATAACAAATGAAGTAAAAGAGACATGCTTACATGGACAGGGCCGCAACCAGCACAGGTGTGGTTACAGACTCGAGCAGACGAGACCGACCCTTGAATTTGTATGTATGAGTCCCCTCCTTGACTTGTACAACAGCAGCCTCAGCCTCAGGGCTATTGGACTGACAAGCAGTCAAGACGTTGTCGGTCTGAAAGGTGTCCAAGATAACCTGGATTTCCTTCAAGTAGTTGGCATCGCGTCTGCTTCGACGGAAGGCCCCCAGCATGACAGAACAGAACCTGCCCATTCCCAGTGGGCAGAAGAGTGGCCGGCAAATCCTGCCATCTGATGCCACCACCGCGGGGAACTCATTGATTGTTAACAACAATGGAGCCGTGGTAGACAAGGAGACCTTGATGTTGAACACTGAGACGATGGCAGCATCATTGTTACATAGAGGGCAGGCGGCAAAGAGGCTGCCTTTGCCAAGGGGAACGGCCTGGCCAATGAAAGGCAAGTTCTTGTCGTGGACCTTCTCCCACGCCTTGTTGACCACATGAAAGGCGTAAGTGCCGAGCATTAGTTCATCTTGTTGAGCGGAAATCAAGATGTGGGTGCCAATGGCAACATAAGACGTGACTGAGATTTCAGGTGGATTGCGGAATTGGTAGGGGTTGAGCACGGAAGGGAAGAAGGGCGGCGGCGGCAGATCGATCCAGGAGGCCCAACCGGCCCCGGGGCAGTCTTCCCTGGTGGGAGCACCCTTGTTGAAGCTGAGACATTCGAACCAAGGGTCCAAGTCCATTCTGCCGGACACCCGTGGGCGGCGTGAGATGGCGTATACCTCGCCGCGGTGAGAGATGAGGACGGGTTCGTGCTTGGGCTCCGATAGCCGCGGGCCCCGGTACGTCTTGGATGTTCTTGGATCGAAGATGACGGTGCCCGCTCGTAGCCCACCGCCCACAGCGACAATCCAGGAGCCGTTCTTGGAATGCGCCGCGACAAAGGACATGCCATGCTCGGTGCCAGGCATCCCGGCAACGGCAACACAATCGCCGTCGATCTTGAAAACGGAGTAGGACGACTGCTCATCCTGGCGCTCCGCAACAATGAACACCGGCTTGGCAAAGTCGGCTGACGTAGAGTCGTCCTCCACCACCATGGCTTCGCCATCCGGCTTCCTCTTGGGCGCCATCTTCGTCTATCGAGCTATCTAGGGTTTGATTTGGTACTGTACTACTCTCTTGGGGAAAAGCCGAAAGGGGGCGGCGGCCGGGAGATTTTATAATATACCACAGTTTACTTCATTGCTTTACTATTTGCCACATATTACTTGGCTATTTATTATTTGCCACACATTAGACTAATTTATTTATAATTTGCCATATTTCTCCTTTTACAGAACTATTCAGTTTTCTAACACGAAAATACATTGTGAAATACACTGTGTGTACGTCTTTAGCTGGACCGGTACCTAGCCGGACATAATCAACCAACCAAACAGAACACCAAACATCTGTGCTATTCCCCATTCTATCCGCGTCCAGTGAGTTTCAGCTGAGAATGTGAGAAGTGAATACACTAGCACATATAGGCGAGGAAGCGCCAGGATCCGCGCCGGCCAGCCGCCTTGCCCTCGCTCGTTCTTATGGCTGGCCGAGCCTCGGCGAGCTTGCCAAGGGTAGGCGCGAGGGAGCCAAGGTAGGGGATGCAGCGCTGAGCTCTTGAATGGGTGGTCGTGCGGCCGGCGGGGACGAGCAAGATGGAGCTATGGTGGCGCTCGGCGGCGGCCGCCGCGACCGCGGCTGGTGGTAGGAGCTTGCAGCGGCGCTGGAGTGGCGGCGGAGATGCACTGAGGAAGAGCTGCGGGTCGCCTGCCTTGAGGTTATTTTGCCGGCGTTCATACAGAGATGCTACCGGCGACTTCCGACGACAATTCCAAAGCTGGGTGGGGACATCCCCGAGCTCCTGCCATCGGCTACCTCTCCGTCATGCTGCTCGTGGCCACCTCCCCGACCAACTACTGCTGGTAAGTGATACGTCTCAAACGTATCTATAATTTCTTATGTTCCATGCTACTTTTATGATGATACTCACATGTTTTATACACATTATATGTCATTATTATGCGTTTTCCGGAACTAACCTATTAACGAGATGCCGAAGGACCAGTTGCTGTTTTCTGCTGTTTTTGGTTTCAGAAATCCTAGTGAGTAAATATTCTCGGAATCGGACGAAATCAACGCCCAGCATTTTAGAAATCCACGAAGCTTCCAGAACACCCGGGAGGGACCAGAGGAGAGCCACAGGGGGCCCACACATGGGGCTGGCGCAGCCCAGGGGGGCGCGCCCCCCTATTGTGTGGCGGCTCCGTACCCCCTCCGACTCCGCCTCTTCGCCTATTTAAAGGTCCCCCTATTGTGTGGCGGCTCTGTACCCCCTCCGACTCGTTGGCACTGAAAAAATCTTCCTTACAATAGTTGATTCAATGTACGGAGTACATGAGATTCTATGAAAAGAAATCAGCTGATGGCTGTGTGATTCATCTGCAATTATTTAGCAATGATGAAGTAGATTGTGCAATCAGCCAAGGGAGAGGAAGAATTACATGGATCGTGGCTGTCGTTCATGATTGCCGATCATGCCTGATCCGTCCCTGGTTGCCGGGCGGACGACGGGGGCGCTTGCTTATGTGTTTCTCGTCCGCTGCCCAGGAGTAACTAGGGATTTGGTTTGACCCGATTGATTGATCTGTTTGGTTGATTGATTATGTCCAGCTAGGTTCCTTTCAGCCAAAGAGCGTATGCAGTGTATTTCACTATGTATTTTCGTATTAAAAAATGAATAGTTCTGTAAAAGGAGAAACAGGGCAAATTATAAAGAAATTAGTCTAATGTGTGGCAAATAATAAATAGCCAAGTAATATGTGGTAAATAGTAAAGAAACGAAGTAAAGCGTGGTATATTATAAAATCTCCCGCGGGCGGCCGTAGTTAACGATGCATGCCCTAATCTAACTGGGCCTACTTTTCCTTTTACCGGAAAACTGCATTGGGCCCTTCTTCTTTCTTACAGCAAAAACTCGGTGGGCCTTTTCAAGCGCGCGCGGGCGCCTCAGAGCGATGGTTTCGCTCAAGAAAAGTAATCATGGTCTCAGCCCATTCAAGGTGCCTCCTTCCATCGGTATTGAGCAGAACGAGGATAGTTGGTGGTCAGGTGGTCTAGCTGGTACGTACAAGTTTGGTTCAGTCTACGCTAGATCCCTTTTTGTTTCTTTTTCAATATTTCTCTTCATATCTTTCTTTAACATTTTCTTTTGTTTTATTTTTGTTCTCCTTGATGTAATTTCTTTTTCCCTGATATATATTATGTGTTACTTTATTTATAAAGATTTTTCCTCATATCTTCTCCCATTCCTTTCTATTTTCTTTGTAGACATTTCCCCAGTTTAAGTACTTTTTTACGTTTTGTTCTTTGTGATTTACTTTCTTTCGTTCCCGGACTTATAACTGGTTGTTTCTTTTTTTAGAAAGACTTTATTTTAGGAAATTAGTCTCACAAATTTTATACGAGACTTGTTCCCGAACGCAATATTATTATTCACCAAGTAGACGAGACTTGTTTCCAGACGCAATATTCTTGTTCCCCGAGGTGATGGGACTTGTTCCCGGGCGCAATATTCTTATTCCCTGAGTAGATGAGAGTTGTTCCCGGACGCAATATTCTTGTTCCCCAAGTACGCAATATTCTTACTCACATTATCTTTAGTGCATTATCTCTTGCAAGTATGTGCATACAACACTTGTCAGTAGAGAATCAAAGTACGTGAGTACAACATATCACACTATGGCTGAGCCTTATGTGCATACAACAAGTAATTACAAAATAAGACAACATATCACTCTCACAATTCAGAGCAATATCACTGCAAATACATTACATGTTCAGTACAAACCCACACAACATTTTCCACTGAAATACATTACTAATTCAAATCACTTCGCATACTGAAAAGAATAGATTGCAACTAGATCTGTGAGATTGGATACACAAGCTTACTGGTACAAATCTGGCTTGTGCACTACCAGTTCAACAAACTTTCAGTTAGCACCAAATTCAGTCTTCACATTTGAGAAATTGAAACCACTGGCTTGTGCATTCCAAGTTCCTATGAAACGGTGTGCCCCGCCGCGATATAGTGCTGGCCCTATGCCGTCGAGCATGCCAGCCCAAGCAGCAAGGCGACGAGGACGCTTCCAGTTCTCCTCCTCGAGGTCATGGCGTGGGATGTAGCCGAGGATGCCACGGCTGGCCTCGAATACCTCCTCGACTGTCAGCACCCGGATTTTTAAGTCCAGATGCCTATTATGTCATTCATCGCAATCCCAGGAATATTGTTGTTGCGAAGCATAATAGTTAAGTATCACAGTCATCATTTATTACAAACCATATTGTCTTACAACTTGAATCACATGATCCATGTTACACAAATAGTTGATCTATTGATCAATGAACAAACACAAGTTCATAGCGGAAGCGTAAAGATAAAGGGACTCTCTAGTCCACAGGCCAACGCTTGACGTCGGAAGACTCCTAGTTGTCGTAGGCGTCCTGCTGGTCATCTCCTTGGTAGTTCTGCTCATCTTCATACTCGGCCATTTGAATAGCCGGGGACAAAGCCGTAAGTACTTTAAGTACTTGCAAACTAACACTAATGTAAGTGCTACAATTTTAGTAAGGGGTGCTAAGCTCTAGTTTAATTTGCATAAAGCCAAATTTTAGTTCACGAGTATTTGAGCAAAGACTTCTTCATGAGCTAACTAAATCAAGTAGGAACATTAGTGTCATTCCCACAACATTTGTTGTATTTCAAACCTGTCACCCATTCATCATTCACTTCACCAATATTTTCAAAAATCTGACACTGGAAACTGTATGGCCTTTCCAACTGTCTGTAACCGTGGACACGGCTATTCGAATAGGTTTACACTCTGCAGAGGTTGCACACTTGTGCCACAACATTTGATTTCATCCGTCGGGATAACCCCGAATCATCGTAACACAGTACGCGGATCATCAACCATAACCTTTCACTTACAAACCCTAGTATGGGCACCTCTCCCCATGAGCTTGGCCTCCGAGTGAAGACCAACTGTCAACCTGGGAACTGCACAGGGCTTGGCCTACGATTCACCTCAATTTCACATCTTTTCTCAACAACGGAGGCAGCCTCGGCATAACCCCTACGATGTGTGTTCAGAGGGAACCCATACTAAGATGCATAAACTTCCAGTTAAGCCCTACCCATAATCAGGTATTGTGGGGGTACTCAATATTGGAAAGGTATCACATTCAAACCAACATCAGTTTTATATCAAAAATCACCATCTTCTCTTGGTCATTTTCACCTTCAAAGATCATTCAATGGAATGACTCATCATTCCAAGGTTTCAAATTCATTTCAAAGTCACCAGTTCCCATCTAGAGCAGTCAAGTTTTAGTATTTTAGCACTAGCACTAAATCATGAGGGGTGCTATCTTGCTTTGCTAGCTTGAGACTAACTTTGCTACACTAATAATCTTAACCACTTAGATCAAGTTAACTTATTCAAGTAACTCTTTGAAATCAACAAGTAAAACTTGTATAGTAAAAACTTGGGATAGGCTTGTGTTAAGAAAGATAAGAATCATGGTGCCTTGCTTCAAAGGAGCTTTGCACTTTGCAAGAGTATTAGCTTGCCTTGGTAGTTCTCAAGGTTCTCTTCTTCCTCCTCTTGGTAGTATCCTTCCTCTTCCTGGTATTCTCCGGTGCTAGCGTCTAAATTTGAATACGAGTATAATTACTCACTAATTCAATGGCTATTCCCAAACATCATATATATTCACACAACTAGGCTAAGCACACAATTAATTCAGTTAAGGTGCATTAGTTGGGTGACTTGAGGAAAATAATTTCCTCTCATTCATATGTGGAAGTTAATTTCCATAGGGTTCTTGAGGAGTAATTTCCTCTCATTGAAATCTTCTTAAGATTTAATTTCTCAAACAATAATACATGAACTTAGGTTGACCTAAATCAACCATTCATTACCATTATTTGAGAAAATGATTTAAATGAGGTGGAACACCTCATACCATTTCATAACTCTACAAATGATTTAAATCTCCAAGTATTTCATATAAGAGTGTTTGACCAGGGGTTCAAACATCATATGAATTCACTTGAGACATGATTTAAATGAAGTAAAATACTTCATATGATTTCTATATTAGTTTTGGACAATATCACTTAAGTAAAATAGCCATATTGTCCTTTATTTAAACTAGGGCATGATCATGCAAAGTGACCACACCATTTTCTTGCAGAAACAATTAGTGTAAGTCAAATGTGAGCTATTGGAGTTGGAATTAAATAAATATCTATTTTGGTTGATTTTTAAAATTTAATTAAATGTGCAAAAGTCTCTGGCTTGTTCTTTTTGTCACATTATTTCTACAACAGATCTCAAGGTGAGACCAGTGGCATGTTGTAGAACTTTTCCATAGCTTTCTTACAATATAAAGTTTTCTAAATTTGGCCAAGCCAAACAGATTCTAGGGATTTTCAAAGTTGGAACCAGTATTGAAATTAAATTCTATTTATTAAACGAGATTTGAATTAAACGGGCTGGCGGGAAGACTAGGTGGGCTGAAATGATTAAAATGGCCCAAGGCCAGCCCACTACGTGTCCACGCACGCGTGGGCTGCCTGACAGCGTGGGTCCCACATGTCAGCGGCTCTTAAAAGCCAAATCGGTATGGACTAACGTGGGGCGTTGGATTAGAACGACATCGGACGGCACAGAGCCATCGTCGTCTCCGGCGAGATTGGGTCACTGGCACGGCGGCGGTAGGGGGTCGGAGAGCTTACGGTGGCTCCGGCTAGGGTTGGCAGTATGCGTGACGAAGTTGTGGACGACGGCGAGGCAGCCTGTAGCAGCGGCGTCGCTCGAGGTGGTCTGGATCGTCGGCGATTTCACCGTGGCTTCCGCGGCTCCGATCGTCCAATTGAGGCAGCTCCGGCAACGATTGAGGTGGCTACTGGTGCGAGGAGAAGTGGTGGTGAATGGTGGTCATGGTGGTGTGCTTGGTTCTGTCCAGGGAACTCGGTATTTATAGGATTGAGGAGGTGCTGCGGGGCATGGTGCGGGTTGTCGTGGGCGCGGCGTCTCCGGCGAGCTAGGGCGCTAGACGATGACGCAGCGACGATCGGGAGGGCACGGCGAATCCACGAGCGTCTGCGGCGCGCAATTGCGAGGCGTACGATGGTCGGGGCCGTGCGCATACTGTCGCGGCCGTGGCGGGCGGTCTTGTCCTCGCCGGCGACCGTAGGTGCTAGGTGGTGACGACGGCGTGTCCGGCGGGCTACGCGTGGCGAGGCAGGTACCAGGGCGCGCGGAGATGGTCGGGGTACGGCAAGGTACGGCGAATGCCGCGTGGCCGTGTCGCGCGCGTCCGTGCACGGGTGACGTCGCCCATGCCGTTGGCGGCGCACCTGGAGCATCCTGGGCAAGCTCCGTCCGGGTCGTGGCGTCGTCCTCTCGATCAACGGCGGGTACGGGCGATCTCCTGAGATCATGGGCTACACGTTTGGCAAGGTGGCGAGGTCGGGAGAGGCAAGGAGAGAGAGGTGGTGCGTCAAGGTGAACGTGGCCGGCATGGCCATGGCCAGCCATGTTCTGGTCGTGTCCAAGTGATTTCCTTGCATGGGCTAGGTGTAGTAGGGTCAAGAGATCATTGCTAGGTCGAGTGGTGGTCAGGACAAGGCTTGGTTTGATCAAAATTTGAAAGTTGGTGATCTTCCAAATGTTTCAAAGTCCCCTCTTTGATTGCTTCTAACTCTTGATCCAAAAAGAATTTGGTGGGATGATCCTCACAGAAGTTGTTCACCTTGTTGAGTACTTGGATGACATGCAAAGAATAGGATTTGTTTGGTTTAGAAATCTTGAAAACTAGAGGCTCATAGTGGTGACCAGACTATAAAAGTCAAAAATGACCATTATTCTATGTGAGCCAAATTTGAATTTGGATTTGGTTCAAAAGGTGTTTCTTTGATTCCCCAAAGTTGTAATAACTATCAAATAGCATATTACAAGTAATGGGGAAGTCAAATGGGTCTAGGGTCAAATTTTGCAAAAATGGCATAAGCCATAAGTTAGGGTTTTTAGGGTTTTACCCTTATTTGATTTGTTTCTCTTTTTGATTTATTTGGTTGGTGATATCCACTTGATCACTTTAGGGTTTTAGGGTTCATCACATAGACAATAAAACAATCATCATGGCATAACACTCAAATGCACAAGTCCTATGCAGGGTACTATATGCAATTTTAAAAGTTTTTGTTGATTCTGAAATTTGGATCTCTGGAACTTTGCTTCTCTCCTTTATTGAAAATTGGGATGTTACAAACCCTTCCCCCTTACAAAAGATCTCGTCCCGAGATCTTAAAGAAAATTAGGTGCTAAAGAGATCTGGGTATTTTTTTCTTCATGTCTTCCTCTCGTTCCCAAGTGGTTTCATCTTCAGTATGGTTGCTCCACTGTATCTTCAGAAACTTGATGCTTCGGGTGCGAGTGGTTCCGTAAGCTTCCTCCAGGATGCGAATCGGCACTTCGTGGTACGTCAGGTCTTGGTTGATGTCCACCGATCGATGGTCGATGTTCTTGAACACTTCGGTCTTCTCGGGGACTTCAAGGCACTTCCGGAGGAGTGAGATGTGAAACACGTCGTGCACAGCCGACATTTCTTCAGGTAACTCCAGTTGATAGGACACTTCGCCTCGGCGGCTGAGAACTTTGAAGGGTCCAACATATCGGGGTGCAAGCTTTCCTTTCAGCTGAAATCTTTGCATTCCTTTCAGGGGGGATACCTTGAGATAGACAAAATCTCCGATCTCGAAGGTCATCTCTCGACGTCTCTTGTCGGCGTAACTCTTCTGTCTTGATTGCGTCATCTTGAGGTACTCTCGGATCTTGTGCACCTTCTCTTCGGCTTCACGAAGAACATCAGGTCCAAATACTCGGCTTTCTCCGACTTCCGACCAGTTCAGGGGGGTACGGCACTTCCTTCCGTACAAAGCTTCAAAGGGGGCCATCTGTAAGCTGGCTTGGTAGCTATTGTTGTAAGAGAATTCTGCATAAGGCAAGCAGTCTTCCCACTTGGATCCGTACTCCAGTACACATGCTCTCAGCATGTCCTCCAGTATCTGGTTGACTATTTCCGTCTGTCCATCGGTCTGTGGGTGATAGGCGGTGCTGAAGTTCAGACGGGTTCCTAGTCCTTCGTGCACTTTCTGCCAAAATCTTGAGGTGAATTGTGATCCTCTATCTGACACTGTCGACTTCGGGGTTCCGTGCAGAGCGACCATTCTGGAGATGTATAGTTCAGCTAACTTCGGGCCTTGGTACGTGGTCTTGACGGCGATGAAATGAGCTACCTTGGTCAATCTATCCACAACTACCCATATAGAATCATTCCCTTTGCTGGATTTGGGAAAACCTGTGATAAAGTCCATTCCTACCGAATCCCACTTCCATTCTGGAATCTGTAGGGGTTGCAGCAGTCCTGCGGGTCGCTGATGTTCCGCCTTGACTCTCTGACAGATATCACACTTGGCGATGTAGCTTCCGATCTCTCTCTTCATTCCATGCCACCAGAATTGTTCCTTCAAGTCTTGATACATCTTGGTACCTCCGGGGTGGATCGAGTAAAGGGTGTCATGGGCTTCTTGCAGAATGACTTGCTTCAAGTCTGAGTCCGATGGTACGCAGAGGCGTTCTTTGTACCAAAGAACTCCGGCTTCGTCAACAGTGAATCCCGGTGCTTTCCCTGCAGCTATCTATTTCTTGATTCCTTCAATACTGGCATTTTCCTTCTGTGCTTCCTTGATCTGACCAATCAAAGTGGGCTGAAGCTCTATGCTGGCTAGGAATCCTTCACTAACTAGTTCCATTCTAAACTGCTCAAACTCTTGGTAGAGGCTAGGCTGTTCTTCTGCTATCATGGAGTTTAACTGACACGACAGTCTACTCAGCGCATCTGCTACCACATTGGCCTTGCCGGGGTGGTAGTGGATTTCCATATCATAGTCCTTGATTAACTCTAACCATCTCCTCTGCCTCATATTCAGCTCCTTCTGTGTGAAGATATACTTCAGGCTCTTGTGATCCGAATAGATCTTGCAGCGATTACCCATGAGGTAATGATTCCATACCTTCAGTGCTAAAACTACAGCTGCAAGTTCGAGGTCATGGGTTGGATAGTTCTGCTCATGCTGCTTCAGTTGCCTAGACAGATAAGATATCACTTTGCCTTCTTGCATCAACACACATCCAAGACCAATCTTGGAGGCGTCACAATAGACGTCAAATGGCTTGGTGATGTCCGGCATGATCAGGATCGGGGCTGATGTCAGTCTACTCTTGAGTTGTTGGAAACTCTCTTCACATTTGTCAGTCCATTCGAACTTCTTGTCCTTCTTCAGCAGTTGGGTCATTGGTCGAGCGATGCTCGAGAAGCCTTCGACAAATCTGCGGTAATATCCGGCTAATCCAAGAAAAGCGCGGACCTCGGTCTGGGTTGTTGGGGCTTTCCATTCTGCAACAGTCTTGATTTTGGCGGGATCTACGGCATTTCCTCCTGCAGACAAGATATGTCCCAGGAATCCTACTTCCTTCAGCCAGAATTCACACTTGCTGAACTTAGCATACAACTGATGCTCCCGCAGGGTATCTAGGACAGCTTCCAGGTGTTGCTCATGTTCTTCTTCAGACTTGGAGTAGATTAGGATGTCATCGATGAACACAACGACAAACTTATCTAGAAAGTTCATGAAGATCTTGTTCATGAGGTTCATGAAGTAAGAGGGGGCGTTGGTCAGTCCAAATGACATGACATTGTACTCGTACAATCCATATCTGGTGGTAAAGGCAGTTTTGGGGATATCCGATACACGAATCTTCAGTTGATGGTATCCAGTCCTCAGATCAATCTTCGAGAATACTATGGCACCGGTCAATTGGTCAAACAGGTCTTCTATCTTTGGCAAGGGGTATTTGTTTTTGATGGTGACATCGTTAAGCTTACGATAATCCGTACATAAACGGCTGGCACCGTCCTTCTTATCCACAAACAAAACCGGAGATCTCCAAGGCGACGCACTCGGTCGAATCAGACCTTTGGCTAGTAATTCATCCAGTTGCTTCTTCAGTTCCACTAGTTCTGCGGGGTTCATGCTATAGGCTCTCTGGGCTATAGGTCCTGTTCCAGGGATTAACTCGATGATGAACTCGATATCCCGATCTGGGGGCATACCGGGTAGATCATCCGTAAACACATCAGGGTATCGACAAACGACCCTGATTTGATCCAGAGTTGGCTTGGCTACACTTTGGTTGCAGGTAAATTTTCTGGGTAGTCTCTCAGATACATGTTCTACTATGCTACCGGTGCTACTAGTCATGGTGATGGCTTTCTTAGCACAATCAATCAATCCATGGTGTTTGGCCATCCAATCCATTCCCAGTACAACTTCCAAACCTTTGGTTCCCAGAATAATCAGATTGGCCAGGAACTCTACTTCATGTATAATGATGGGTACATTTTTGCAAAATTTTCTGGCTTTGGTGGTTGATCCGGGAATTTGAACTATCATGACATGCTTCAGGCTGATAGGTTGAATCTTACTTGTGGATGCAAAGTCTTCCGTGACAAAAGAATGAGATGCTCCGGAATCAAACAACACTCTGGCAGGTACTGAGTTGACGGAAAACATACCCAGTACAACATCTGGTGCTTCCTGGGCTTCTTCGGCGTTCATGTGGAAGAGGCGGCCGTTGCGGTTGTTGGGGTTGTTGGGGGCGAACTTCTTGCCGGTGGAGACGCGGCGTTGCTGCTGAGCAGGTGCAGCGGTGTTGCCGGCGAGCTTGGCGAGCCTCTTGGGACACTCGTTGGAGTAGTATCCCACCACTCCGCACTCATAGCAGGTGATAGTAGACTTGTCCTTGGGGGCGACGGGGACGGTGTTGCTTCCGGTTCGGGGGGCAATGTTGGCGTTGTTGTTGTTGGGGTTGGGAGGTCTGGGCGCAGCGCGGTTGAAGTGTTGGAGATATGCCCAAGAGGCAATAATAAATAGTTATTATATATCTTTGTGTTTATGATAATGTTTACATACCATGCTATAATTGTATTAACCGAAACATTGATACATGTGTGTTATGTGAACAACAAGGAGTCCCTAGTAAACCTCTTGTATAATTAGCTTGTTGATTAATAGATGATCATGGTTTCGTGATCATGAACATTGGATGTTATTAATAACAAGGTTATATCATTATATGAATGATGTAATGGACACACCCAATTAAGCGTAGCATAAGATCACGTCATTAAGTTATTTACTATAAGCTTTCGATACATAGTTACCTAGTCCTTATGACCATGAGATCATGTAAATCACTCATACCGGAAAGGTACTTTGATTACACCAAACGCCACTGCGTAAATGGGTGGTTATAAAGGTGGAATTAAGTATCCGGAAAGTATGAGTTGAGGCATATGGATCAACAGTGGGATTTGTCCATCCCGATGACGGATAGATATACTTGGGCCCTCTCGGTGGAATGTCGTCTAATGTCTTGCAAGCATATGAACAAGTTCATAAGAGACCACATACCACGGTACGAGTAAAGAGTACTTGTCAGGAGACGAGGTTGAACAAGGTATGAAGTGATACCGATGATCAAACCTCGGACAAGTAAAATATCGCGTGACAAAGGGAATTGGTATCGTATGTGAATGGTTCATTCGATCACTAAAGTAATCGTTGAATATGTGGGAGCCATTATGGATCTCCAGATCCCGCTATTGGTTATTGGTCGGAGTGAGTACTCAACCATGTCCGCATAGTTCGCGAACCGTAGGGTGACACACTTAAAGTTGGATGTTGAAATGGTAGAACTTGAATATGGAATGGAGTTCGAATATTTGTTCGGAGTCCCGTATGAGATCCCGGACATCACGAGGAGTTCCGGAATGGTCCGGAGAATAAGATTCATATATAGGAAGTCATTTTATAAGATTTAAAATGATCCGGAAGGTTCTATGGAAGGTTCTAGAAGGTTCTAGAAAAGTCCGGAAGAAACCACTAAGGAAGGCGGAGTCCCGGAGGGACTCCACCTCCCATGGCCGGCCAACCCTAAGGGGGAGGAGTCCCAAGTGGACTCCCCTAAAGGGGCCGGCCACCCCCCCACATGGAAGGGGGGAATCCCACCCCAAGTGGGATTCCCACCTTGGGTAGGTTTCCCTATCACATGGAAGGTTTTTGGTTCGGGTCTTATTTGGAGACTTGTAGTCCAACACTTGGGGCTTCCACCTATATAATGAGGGGCCAAGGGGAGGGGCCGGCCACCCCAAGACCACAAGGTGGCCGCACCCCTTAGTGGCCGGCGCCCCCTCTCCCAAACCCTAGCGGCCCTCTCTCCTCCACCACATCCCGCACGCTTAGCGAAGCTCCGCCGGTTTTCTCCACCACCACCGACACCACGCCGTCGTGCTGTCGGATTCAAGAGGAGCTACTACTTCCGCTGCCCGCTGGAACGGGGAGGTGGACGTCGTCATCATCAACAACCGAACGTGTGACCGAGTACGGAGGTGCTGCCCGTTCGTGGCGTCGTGATCAAGATCTTCTACGCGCTTTTGCAAGCGGCAAGTGAACGTCTACTGCAGCAACAAGAGCCTCATCTTGTAGGCTTTGGAATCTCTTCAAGGGTGAGACTCGATAATCCCCTCGTTGCTTCCGTCTTCTAGATTGCATCTTGGCTTGGATTGTGTGTTCGCGGTAGGAAAATTTTTGTTTTCTATGCAACGAATCCCTACAGGTGGTATCGAGCCGTGTCTATGCATAGATGGTTGCACGAGTAGAACACAATTGTTTTGTGGGCGTTGATGCTTATGTTGTCTTTAGTTTGAGTACTTTGCATCTTTGTGGCATAGTGGGATGAAGTGGCTCGGGCTAACTTTACATGACCGCGTTCATGAGACTTGCTCCTCGTTCGACATGCAACTTGTATTGCATAAGAGGCTTTGCGGGTGTCTGTCTCTCCTACTATAGTGAAGATTCAATTTACTCTTCTATTGACAACACTAGTATCACCGTTGTGGTTCATGTTCGTAGGTTGATTAGATCTCACTCGAAAACCCTAAACCACGTAAAATATGCAAACCAAATTAGAGACGTCTAACTTGTTTTTGCGGGGTTTGGTGATGTGATATGGCCATAATGTGATGATGAATATGTATGAGATGATCATTATTGTATTGTGGCAACCGGCAGGAGCCTTATGGTTGTCTTTAAATTTCATGTTGAGTAGTATTTCAAAGTAGTTGTAATAGTTGCTACATGAGGTGAACAACCATGAAGACGGCGCCATGGACCTTGACGCTACACCGACAATGATGGAGATCATGCCCGTTGATGATGGAAATCATGTCCGTGCTTTGGAGATGAAGATCGAAGGCGCAAAGACTAAAGGGCCATATCATATCACATATGAATTGCATGTGATGTTAATCCTTTTTGCATCTTATTTTGCTTAGATCGCGACGGTAGCATTATAAGATGATCCCTCACATTAATATCAAGATAATAAAGTGTTCTCCCTCGTATGCACCGTTGCCAAAGTTCGTCGTTTCAAAGCATCTCGTGATGATCGGATGTGATAGATTCAACGTTCATATACAACGGGTGTAAGCCATGTTGCACACGCGGAATACTTGGGTTTGCTTGACGAGCCTAGCATGTACGAGACATGGCCTTGGGACAACGGAAACCGAAAGGTTGAACACGAGTCATATGGATGATGTGATCAACATGTTGATGTTCACCATTGAAGCTACATCATCTCACGTGATGATCGGTTTTGGTGTAGTGGATGTGGATCGTGTACCACTTAACAACTATGAGGGATGTTGTGTTAAGTGGGAGTTCATTAGTAATTAGATTAAAACATGAACTAATTATCATAAACATAGTCCGAGTAGTATTTTGAATTAATTTTGTAGTATTGGCATCCGTTTTCTACCATGCGCTAGTCTTGTTATTGAGATAGAAATATCGTTAAAATCTGACAAGAAACTTTACGGATTGGTACTCGTATTGTTAAAGAATCAAGAAATGATTAAGTCCTATTGCAAACTTTTAGTAAACCTCACATTGTTGATTCGAGAGAGCTATGGTTTCAATTAGTACCTAAAGTTATCTTGTCTCCGTTAAACTTGAAGTTCAAATATGTTTGAAAAGTAAGGAGCTGAAAATTTAGTTTTCAGAAATAATCAAGGTATGAGATATATATGATATCTAAGACCTTATTGCAAGATGATAGAATATAATTTGGTGAGACTACATAAACTCAAAAGTTTTATGGTAATGTACGAAGGTTGAAGACGCAAGGCGTCCCAATCCTCCAACTATTGGGGCACTAACAATATTCGCATATCCATGAAGTGATCGTCCTTAGTATGCACCGTTGCTAAGACTCGTCGTTTCGAACCATCACGTGATGATCGGGTGTTATAGATTCTACGTGTGCATACAACGGGTGCAAGCCAGATTTGCACATGCGAATATCGAGGTTATACTTTACGAGCCTAGCATGTACAGACATGGTCTCGAAAAGTCTTCATGATATGATAATATTATGAGTGAAATTGTTCATCATATTAAAAGGTTACTAATAGTGAAATCCGGAACACTTGTCATATGATGATCAACTTCAAAGTAAGAACCTCAAGGTTATTGGTATTTGACCAACAAACCTAGAAGTTATTAATGTTGAAGTATTTTTCTGAATAATGAGGAAAGCTAAAAGAGAAACTACAAAAAGATTATTGGCAGAAAGAAAGAAAAGACTAGAAAGTCTAGCTCAGGTGTATATAAATGATATACATGTTATGAATGTATTCCTCGTTTGGTCACACAATGAAATTCTTGGGTATTTATACCATAGTGGTTGGTATGAAGTGTCATACAAAACAACGCAATACAAGAATACAATGGCCTAAGTGACTGACAAGGAATATGATAGGAATGCACGTCTGGAACAAAAAATAAAGTGTTATTATGTTCATCGTTGGCATTCTATCTAGCCCTTAGAATTTATAATAAAGAACTTAATAATTGTTATTTTGCTCTGGTCAAATGAAAACAATGAGTTGTTCAAATCATGACATTACTCCATGTACGATGGATAAGTTATTGTAAATCTTAATGGTGAAACACACACACATAATACTGACGCTAAAATGCCATAAGGCAAATGATTTGAATTCCACTTATTTGTGGAACCGCTATTTAGGTCATGTTGGAAAAGAACGCATGAAGAAACTCCATGCAAATGGATTATTGGAGTTATTTGATTTTTGAATCATTTGGCGCTTGCAAATCTTTTCTAAAAGAGAATGACTAAAATACCGTTCATAGGCCAAGAGTTGAACGGGCAACTAACTTAGTGAAAACATACATGATGATGTATGTGGTTCACTGGACATAGTTGTGTGCGGGAGATTCTTCTACTTCATGAAAACTTCAAACAATGAATTGAGTATATATATGTGGATATATTCGATAAGGAAGAAGTTTGAAACATTTGAATAGATTCAATTAAATTTCAGCATGAAGTGGAAATCATCGTAATAGAAAAGTCAAATATCTATGATTGGAACATAGTGGAAATATTTGAATTACTAGTTTTAGCGAACATCTAAGAGAGTTATGAAATTGTTCTACAACTCACGTTTCTTGGAGTATCATAGTGATGATGTAGTATCCGAGAGATGTATCCAAACCTTGTTGGATTAATGATGAGATAAAATATTATGACGCCATTATATTTTTGTGGATTATGCTTTAGTGACTACCGCTTTTACACTGAATAGAGCATCATCATGATCCGTTGAAATGACACCATACGAGTTATGGCATGGGTATGAACCCTGATAGTATTTTCTTAAATTTTGGTATGCATAGCATAAGTAAATAAGTTTACAACCAAAATCGGATAAATGTCTTTGTTGGTTATCCCAGAGATTTGATTGGGAATTCTTCCCACAAGACAAAGACAAAAGTGTTTGTCAATGTTTCTTATTTCCGAGAAATTTTTTCTAGCGAAGTATTTGAGTAGGAGGACAATAGAACTTGATAAGGTTTATGAACCTGAGCATAATGATCAGAGTAACGCAGCATCGGAATTGGTTCCGGAAGCGGCCACGTCGATCATAGCTCCCATGACTACAAAATGTTTTAGCCATGGAGATCAAAGTACCTATTGAACTTTGTAGGTATGATTTACTTTGTGATCAAATAAATGATTTGTGGACAAAGGATTGTTTTTTGAACAATGATAAATCAACTACATACAAAGAAGTTATGATGGGCCCCGACTCGTTAAAATGGCTATACGCCATGAAATCCAAGATAGATAAATATTTTTTGAAAGTAAATGGATCTATAGAATTGATGGACTTGGATGAAATATCCTTGAAGAAGCTCGACTTGTCGAAAAGTTGTTTACGACAAAGTTCAAAGAGTTGACTACGATAAGATTAGATCTTCCGTAGCAATGCTTATAGTCTATAAGGATTATTCTAGTAATCACTACATATTTATTTTATGAGATATGCTAGTAGGATGGCAAAATACATTACTTAACAGAAGTGTGTAGTAAAGGTGTATACAAGATACAACCAAGAGTTTGCTGGTCCGTGGAATACTAGATAGGTATACGAACTTCAATTGGATGAAGTGAGTATCACGGAGTTGGAATCTTCACCGAGATGAAATAGTCAAAGAGTTTTTGATTTCATCGGAGACGATGAAGAGGCTTGCATTTGCAAGAAATTAAGTGGGAGCGCCGAGACATATTTATAGTACTTTATGTAGATGACATATAGTTGGTTATAAATAATGTAATTATATACTTGATTAAAAGGTTTCATTGAGAAATTAACTTCAATGAAAGGATATGGACTCGAAACATATCTAGTGTCAAGATCTATGAAGATAGATTGAAACACAAAATAAGTTTAAGTCAAAGTACATAGAATGGATATTGAAATAGTTCAATATAGAAATATTAAGAAAATATTCTTATCATGTGAAGTTTTAACAAGACTTGAGTGTATCTGACACTCAATGAGTAAAAACACATGAGTGATTATAGATCACAAATAATATGTACACAATCAGATGTCATGTGCTCTTAAAAATTTTATGAGCATGTACCAGAATGATTCATGTGATGATCATTGAAAAACAGTAAGAATATTCTTGAGTACTTAAGAAGAAACCAAGGATATATATATATAGTTTTATATGGAGAAATGACAAACAAATCACTGTAAAGTGTTGCACCGATATTTGTTTTGTCGCATATGAAAATGAAATTTCAATCTCAAATTAGACTAAGTGTTGTTTAAAAGGTAGCACAATGAGCTAGAAATTGTCTATGCTAGATTTAGAAGAGTTCTAAATATTGTGACGGATTTTACAAAAGAAGGCAGAACATGTCATTGTTTTGACAATGACCAAGGATGTTAAAATCAAGAGGTTCTTTGAGAACTTGGTGTAGTTCCGACAGAGTCAGAACTTTGAAGCTATATTGTGTGTGACAATATTAGTGACATATTTCAGACCGCGGAATTAAGGTTCCACCAGAAGACCAAACATATTTAATGCCGACTCATTTGGAAATGAGTGATGCGTTGAGACGCAAATAAATTACAAAATACATATGTTTCTGAGCGTGTCCGATCCGTTGACTAAAACCTCTCCCATGAGCAATACATGATAAAGCACCGGAAGGCCAAGGTGTTATATCTTTACAAATGTAAACTAGATTATTGACTCTAGTGCAAGTGGGAGACTCGTTGGAGATATGCCCAAGAGGCAATAATAAATAGTTATTATATATCTTTGTGTTTATGATAATGTTTACATACCATGCTATAATTGTATTAACCGAAACATTGATACATGTGTGTTATGTGAACAACAAGGAGTCCCTAGTAAACCTCTTGTATAACTAGCTTGTTGATTAATAGATGATCATGGTTTCGTGATCATGAACATTGGATGTTATTAATAACAAGGTTATATCATTATATGAATGATGTAATGGACACACCCAATTAAGCGTAGCATAAGATCACGTCATTAAGTTATTTACTATAAGCTTTCGATACATAGTTACCTAGTCCTTATGACCATGAGATCATGTAAATCACTTATACCGGAAAGGTACTTTCATTACACCAAACGCCACTGCGTAAATGGGTGGTTATAAAGGTGGGATTAAGTATCCGGAAAGTATGAGTTGAGGCATATGGATCAACAGTGGGATTTGTCCATCCCGATGACGGATAGATATACTCTAGGCCCTCTCGGTGGAATGTCGTCTAATGTCTTGCAAGCATATGAATAAGTTCATAAGAGACCACATACCACGGTACGAGTAAAGAGTACTTGTCGAGAGACGAGGTTGAACAAGGTATGAAGTGATACCGATGATCAAACCTCGGACAAGTAAAATATCGCGTGACAAAGGGAATTGGTATCGTATGTGAATGGTTCATTCGATCACTAAAGTCATCGTTGAATATGTGGGAGCCATTATGGATCTCCGGATCCCGCTATTGGTTATTGGTCGGAGTGAGTACTCAACCATGTCCGCATAGTTCGCGAACCGTAGGGTGACACACTTAAAGTTGGATGTTGAAATGGTAGAACTTGAATATGGAATGGAGTTCGAATATTTGTTCGGAGTCCCGGATGAGATCCCGGACATCACGAGGAGTTCCGAATGGTCCGGAGAATAAGATTCATATATAGGAAGTCATTTTATAAGATTTAAAATGATCCGAAAGGTTCTATGGAAGGTTCTAGAAGGTTCGAGAAAAGTCCGGAAGAAACCACTAAGGAAGGCGGAGTCCCGGAGGGACTCCACCTCCCATGGCCGGCCAACCCTAAGGGGGAGGAGTCCCAAGTGGACTCCCCTAAAGGGGCCGGCCACCCCCCCCCCCCACATGGAAGGGGGAATCCCACCCCAAGTGGGATTCCCACCTTGGGTAGGTTTCCCTATCACATGGAAGGTTTTTGGTTCGGGTCTTATTCGGAGACTTGTAGTCCAACACTTGGGGCTTCCACCTATATAATGAGGGGCCAAGGGAGGGGCCGGCCACCCCAAGACCACAAGGTGGCCGCACCCCTTAGTGGCCGGCGCCCCCTCTCCCAAACCCTAGCGGCCCTCTCTCCTCCACCACATCCCGCACGCTTAGCGAAGCTCCGCCGGTTTTCTCCACCACCACCGACACCACGCCGTCGTGTCTGTCGGATTCAAGAGGAGCTACTACTTCCGCTGCCCGCTGGAACGGGAGGTGGACGTCGTCTTCATCAACAACCGAACGTGTGACCGAGTACGGAGGTGCTTCCCGTTCGTGGCGCCGTGATCAAGATCTTCTACACGCTTTTGCAAGCGGCAAGTGAACGTCTACCGCAGCAACAAGAGCCTCATCTTGTAGGCTTTGGAATCTCTTCAAGGGTGAGACTCGATAATCCCCTCGTTGCTTCCGTCTTCTAGATTGCATCTTGGCTTGGATTGTGTGTTCGCGGTAGGAAATTTTTTGTTTTCTATGCAACGAATCCCTACATGAAGTTGTTATTGTTGTTGTTGTAGTTGTTGTTGTGGCCTCCTGGCCTGGAGTTTCCTCCACTCCGGTTCTGATAACCGGGGCGCGTGTTCTGCATAGGGGGCTTGTTGTTGTTTCTCGGAGTGAAACCTCCGCTTGAGCTGGGGCGATACTTCGGGGCATTGCTAGGCTCACTCTGGTGCATCATGCGATGTTTGCGGTTCTCATTGGCTTGGTTCAGCTTGCCCTCCATATGGATGGCGGAGTCAACAAGGGCTTCAAGTCGGCGAAGGGGATGTTGACGAGAACAGTCTGCATCTCATCATGCAGTCCGTTCAGGAATCTCTCCTGCCTCTTCTCGGTGGTGTCGGTCTCATCGGGGGCGTACCTTGACAGGGTAAGGAACTTGTCGCGATATTCTACCACCGTCATGCGACCCTGCTTCAGTTCACGGAACTCATCCCTCATCTTCTTGATAAGACCCGGGGGTACATGGTACTTGCTGAACTTGATCTTGAAATATGCACAAGTCATGAATTGACCCCCGTTCATGGCACGGGTACTAGTCCACCAGGCTCGGGCTGGTCCAGCGAGGTAATGGGTTGCAAACAGGACCATCTCGTTGGCTTCCACTCCAGCTACCTCCAAGTTGTTTTCCATGGTCTGGAGCCAGTCATCGGCATCGAGAGGTTCCTCGGCCTTGCTAAACACCGGAGGGTTGGTGTTCTGGAAGTTCTTGAGCTTTGATCCGGGGTGATCATGATTCCCATGGCCTTGGTTCGCAAGGTTTTGCAGTGCTGCGATGTTGGCTTGACGTTCAGCTCTTTCAGTCTCCCTGTCTGCCAGCAGGGTTTGCAGCAGTTGCATCATGGCCTCATTGTTGTTGCGATTGGGAGGAGCCATCTGGATGTACAGAAGATCATAATATAAGAGGGAAAATTCTATGGTTTATTTTGGATAAGTTCAAAAACTTTAAAACTTGAATGCTTTTGATGACAACACACATTCATTCATTCAACATAACACATTACAAGCTAACACCCAACTCTTTCCATGGTTTGAAGAACCATTTCACATGCTACGATACAACGGACGGGATACAACTCACACCTACATAAGTGCTCAAGTGCAGCTACCCTCATCCTCAACGTCAATCGGAACGACGTCATCAGGTCCGGGCTCCAGGAAAGCGTAGTCCTCCTCCTCAGTGAACTCATCCTCCTCAAAGTCGTCGTCGTTGCTCAGGAAAGCGTCTCCTCCCTGAAGGTCAATACCATCATCATCCTCCTCCATCTCCTTCAGCTGGTCCTCCTGGGCCTTGACGGTGGCCTCCAAAGATGCGATCTGTGCGCGAAGGCGATCAATAGTAGCGTCCCTCTTGGCACGCTGCAGGCGGAGCTTGTTGCGATCCTTGGAGAGCATCTTGATGGCATCAGCATGGGTTGCCAGAGCGAGGTGCGTCTGGTTGGCGTACGCACGAGCGTTGTCCAGATCCTGTTGTGTGTGATACAGCATGAAATCCAGATGCTCTGCGTGGTGCCTGAACTCAGGGTGAGACTGCAGCGCCATGGGAACTCCTGCTGCATCACGCCTCACAAGGTGAGCGAAGCGGGACGCAAGTAGGCACACCACGTTCTGTCCACAGAGGCGCGCCAGTGCCTCCTGAAGAGCTCTCGCAAGTCCGTCGAGCCAGTTGCTCTCACGAAAAGAGAACAGGATCCTCTCCGAGTTGGGGGACTCCATCGTGCCTCTCAGATCTGCAGTGATGATCCACTGCAACTCACCACCGGGCTGATCGTTCACCTGAATCCCGTGGAACTCAGGGTGAAGGCGCCCAAGAAAGGCCGAGACAGCGGTGAGGTCGTGCTCGAAAACGAGGCTTCCACCGTTCCCAAGCTGATAGAACTTCGCGTTGATGGGTTCATTCGGCTCCATCTGAAAGCGAATTGGATAAGTAAGTTAGAGAGTGAACAAGTGTGGCAAAACTTTAAGTAGATTTGAATAAGAAAGAGCATGATTCAAATTTCGAAAAAGTCTCAAAGGCAAGAATGTAAGTAGATTTTCATAAATATTCTCTTTGTTTGATTTCAAGGTTAAGTTTTTATGAACGTCCATTCTAACTAGGGTCTTCTAAGGTCAAACAATGGCTCTGATACCAACTTGTCAACACCCGGATTTTTAAGTCCAGATGCCTATTATGTCATTCATCGCAATCCCAGGAATATTGTTGTTGCGAGGCATAATAGTTAAGTATCACATTCATCATTTATTACAAACCATATTGTCTTACAACATGAATCACATGATCCATGTTACACAAATAGTTGATCTATTGATCAACGAACAAACACAAGTTCATAGCGGAAGCGTAAAGATAAAGGGACTCTCTAGTCCACAGGCCAACGCTTGACGTCGGAAGACTCCTAGTTGTCGTAGGCGTCCTGCTGGTCATCTCCTTGGTAGTTCTGCTCATCTTCATACTCTGGCCATTTGAATAGCCAGGGACAAAGCCGTAAGTACTTTAAGTACTTGCAAACTAACACTAATGTAAGTGCTACAATTTTAGTAAGGGGTGCTAAGCTCTAGTTTAATTTGCATAAAGCCAAATTTTAGTTCACGAGTATTTGAGCAAAGACTTCTTCATGAGCTAACTAAATCAAGTAGGAACATTAGTGTCATTCCCACAACATTTGTTGTATTTCAAACCAGTCACCCATTCATCATTCACTTCACCAATATTTTCAAAAATCTGACACTGGAAACTGTATGGCCTTTCCAACTGTCTGTAACCGTGGACACGGCTATTCGAATAGGTTTACACTCAGCAGAGGTTGCACACTTGTGCCACAACATTTGATTTCATCCGTCGGGATAACCCCGAATCATCGTAACACAGTACGCGAATCATCAACCATAACCTTTCACTTACAAACCCTAGTATGGGCACCTCTCCCTGGCCTCCCAGTGAAGACCAACTGTCAACCTGGGAACTGCACAGGGCTTGGCCTTACGATTCACCTCAATTTCACATATTTTCTCAACAACGGAGGCAGCCTCGGCATAACCCCTATGATGTGTGTTCAGAGGGAACCCATACTAAGATGCATAAACTTCCAGTTAAGCCCTACCCATAATCAGGTATTGTGGGGGTACTCAATATTGGAAAGGTATCACATTCAAACCAACATCAGTTTTATATCAAAAATCACCATCTTCTCTTGGTCATTTTCACCTTCAAAGATCATCCAATGGAATGACTCATCATTCCAAGGTTTCAAATTCATTTCAAAGTCACCAGTTCCCATCTAGAGCAGTCAAGTTTTAGTATTTTAGCACTAGCACTAAATCATGAGGGGTGCTATCTTGCTTGGCTAGCTTGAGACTAACTTTGCTACACTAATAATCTTAACCACTTAGATCAAGTTAACTTATTCAAGTAACTCTTTGAAATCAACAAGTAAAACTTGTATAGTAAAAACTTGGGATAGGCTTGTGTTAAGAAAGATAAGAATCATGGTGCCTTGCTTCAAAGGAGCTTTGCACTTTGCAAGAGTATTAGCTTGCCTTGGTAGTTCTCAAGGTTCTCTTCTTCCTCCTCTTGGTAGTATCCTTCCTCTTCCTGGTATTCTCCGGTGCTAGCGTCTAAATTTGAATACGAGTATAATTACTCACTAATTCAATGGCTATTCCCAAACATCATATATATTCACACAACTAGGGTAAGCACACAATTAATTCAGTTAAGGTGCATTAGTTGGGTGACTTGAGGAAAATAATTTCCTCTCATTCATATGTGGAAGTTAATTTCCATAGGGTTCTTGAGGAGTAATTTCCTCTCATTGAAATCTTCTTAAGATTTAATTTCTCAAACAATAATACATGAACTTAGGTTGACCTAAGTCAACCATTCATTACCATTATTTGAGAAAATGATTTAAATGAGGTGGAACACCTCATACCATTTCATAACTCTACAAATGATTTAAATCTCCAAGTATTTCATATAAGAGTTTTTGACCAGGGGTTCAAACATCATATGAATTCACTTGAGACATGATTTAAATGAAGTAAAATACTTCATATGATTTCTATATTAGTTTTGGACAATATCACTTAAGTAAAATAGCCATATTGTCCTTTATTTAAACTAGGGAATGATCATGCAAAGTGACCACACCATTTTCTTGCAGAAACAATTAGTGTAAGTCAAATGTGATCTATTGGAGTTGGAATTAAATAAATATCTATTTTGGTTGATTTTTAAGATTTAATTAAATGTGCAAAAGTCTCTGTCTTGTTCTTTTTGTCACATTACTTCTACAAAAAATCTCAAGGTGAGACCAGTGGCATGTTGTAGAACTTTTCCATAGCTTTCTAACAATATAAAGTTTGCTAAATTTGGCCAAGCGAAACAGATTCTAGGGATTTTCAAAGTTGGAACCAGTATTGAAATTAAATTCTATTTATTAAACGAGATTTGAATTAAACGGGCTGGCGGGAAGACTAGGTGGGCTGAAACGATTAAAACGGCCCAAGGCCAGCCCACTACGTGTCCACGCACGCGTGGGCTGCCTGACAGCGTGGGACCCGCATGTCAGCGGCTCTTAAAAGCCAAATCGGTATGGACTAACGTGGGGCGTTGGATTAGAACGACATCGGACGGCACAGAGCCATCGTCGTCTCCGGGGAGATTGGGTCACTGGCACGGCGGCGGTAGGGGGTCGGAGAGCTTACGGTGGCTCCAGCTAGGGTTGGCAGTATGCGTGACGAAGTTGTGGACGACGGCGAGGCAGCCTGTAGCAGCGGCGTCGCTCGAGGTGGTCTGGATCGTCGGCGATTTCACCGTGGCTTCCGCGGCTCCGATCGTCCAATTGAGGTAGCTCCGGCGACGATTGAGGTGGCTACTGGTGCGAGGAGAAGTGGTGGTGAATGGTGGTCATGGTGGTGTGCTTGGTTCTGTCCAGGGAACTCGGTATTTATAGGATTGAGGAGGTGTCGCGGGCATGGTGCGGGTTGTCGTGGGCGCGGCGTCTCCGGCAAGCTAGGGCGCTAGACGATGACGCAGCGACGATCGGGAGGGCACGGTGAATCCACGAGCGTCTGCGGCGCGCAATTGCGAGGCGTACGATGGTCGGGGCCGTGCGCGTACTGTCGCGGCCGTGGCGGGCGGTCTTGTCCTCGCCGGCGACCGTAGGTGCTAGGTGGTGACGACGGCGTGTCCGGCGGGCTACGCGTGGCGAGGCAGGTACCAGGGCGCGCGGAGATGGTCGGGGTACGGCAAGGTACGGCGAATGCCGCGTGGCTGTGTCGCGCGCGTCCGTGCACGGGTGACGTCGCCCATGCCGTTGGCGGCGTACCTGGAGCGTCCTGGGCGCGCTCCGTCCGGGTCGTGGCGTCGTCCTCTCGATCAACGGCGGGTACGGGCGATCTCCTGAGATCATGGGCTACACGTTTGGCAAGGTGGCGAGGTCGGGAGAGGCAAGGAGAGAGAGGTGGTGCGTCGAGGTGAACGTGGCCGGCATGGCCATGGCCAGCCATGTTCTGGTCGTGTCCAAGTGATTTCCTTGCATGGGCTAGGTGTAGTAGGGTCAAGAGATCATTGCTAGGTCGAGTGGTGGTCAGGACAAGGCTTGGTTTGATCAAAATTTGAAAGTTGGTGATCTTCCAAATGTTTCAAAGTCCCCTCTTTGATTGCTTCTAACTCTTGATCCAAAAAGAATTTGGTGGGATGATCTTCACAGAAGTTATTCACCTTGTTGAGTACTTGGATGACATGCAAAGAATGGGATTTGTTTGGTTTAGAAATCTTGAAAACTAGAGGCTCAAAGTGGTGACCAGACTATAAAAGTCAAAAATGACCATTATTCTATGTGAGCCAAATTTGAACTTGGATTTGGTTCAAAAGGTGTTTCTTTGATTCCCCAAAGTTGTAATAACTATCAAATAGCATATTACAAGTAATGGGGAAGTCAAATGGGTCTAGGGTCAAATTTTGCAAAAATGGCATAAGCCATAAGTTAGGGTTTTTAGGGTTTTACCCTTATTTGATTTGTTTCTCTTTTTGATTTATTTGGTTGGTGATCTCCACTTGATCACTTTAGGGTTTTAGGGTTCATCACATAGACAATAAAACAATCATCATGGCATAACACTCAAATGCACAAGTCCTATGCAAGGGTACTATATGCAATTTTAAAAGTTTTTGTTGATTCTAAAATTTGGATCTCTGGAACTTTGCTTCTCTCCTTTATTGAAAATTGGGATGTTACATCGACATGGATGATGACATCGTGTTTGTGGGTTAGTCATCGCTTCATTGTGCTGGTAATCTCCACTTCGTATAACTCTGGAATGTTGTCAGGCTATTTGAACCACGCTTTTACCATGATGATACACTTGTCCATCGGCGGCAGAATATCCACCAACTCTCTGTCGAGGCAGTTGATGACCTATTGCAGGGCCTCCGGTTCCAAGGCATCCAAAGAGAGGCCGTCGAACCTGCTCTTGCATAGGAAACGAAGCTCACGCAGGGTTGCATACCCACATGCGCGATGCCAACGGAGGAAACTCATTTTTTCGCTGCATCACACGAATACAGGGGAAGTGTGTAGAGCGCGCTCGCAGTAGGAGCTAGAGACGAATCTGATAAGGAAATCCGAGGGCGATGCGCACACTTAAACCTTCACTGCCTTTTGGCAGATCCCAAATCGGGCCCTGAGGGTCACCACCAAGTCTGATGGTGACACGGATGGCCGCTTCCCCTCCACGGTCGCTATGAGGGTGTGGTGGCGGAACTCCTCAACCATAGCAACCTTGCCTGGGAACAAACCGGCCCTTAGTCAGTCGCCGATTTGGATCTTCAGGGAGCCTTGCTCGTCCGTGGGAGATCGATCTGGGGCGCTCGGATTTGGGGATGAGGACCCGAAGCTAAGCTAGGGCATTAGGGAAGGAGATAACAGACGAGAACATGGGAGATAACGTCAAGGACGGCAAGATATAACGCTCAGGTGGTCAACGTCCGAAGGAATAACAGAAATAACTGACAAGGTGGACCCAAAAGAGGTAACGGGGTGGGATATACGAGTTCAAATGTTTTCTTCCAATTTCAAACACCTGTACTTGTGCCCAGACGAATTTGACCCCAAAAAAAAAGACCCTCTAGGCAATTGCGTCCACAACATTGGATCTTCTGAGAAATTTTAGTAAACAATGGACCCTGTGAGCACTCAACCAAAAATAAGAGGTCCGCAAAGTAAAAACCCCATGTACTCCTAGGTTTCGTTCTCTCGCAGAGGTGACTCGACGGATGATGGTGAGTGGTTTTGCCTTTTCCCTGAATCCAGCGAGGGTGCATGCACGGGTGTTTGGGCCGATCCAGGGGTAGACTTGTTCTGCTACCTGGCCTCGGCACCCTGTAGATTTCATCTCTAGGGTTTGAAAATAGATCTATTTGTGTGGCTCTTCTTAATTTTAGTGCCAAAAGTTTGCACCTTATTCACTTTAGTGCCAGAGAATGTCATTGAACTTTTTCATGGAAATTATGATTGCTGGATGCTAAAACATATGGGACCAACAGAATGATGCTTTTTCAATGCAAATATTCCCAATGTTCAGAGATGAATTAGCATATTTAAAGCCACTTTCACTCTTACAATGCATAGAGCTAAGCCTAGTCTTAAAGAAGGGATGCAATCCTGGATTGATACTCTGAGTGTGTAATAAGTGCTACCTATTGTAAATATTACATCCATTATTAATACAAAATGACACTATAGGAAGCCTTTTCCTACTGTATTTGTGTCAAAAAAAAAAGTGATATATATGACTTTCCATGACAGCATAATATACTGCTACTCACTATTCAGGTACGATACTTCCCATTAGCCTTAGCCCATGTCAACAGAGCAATCAATGGTTTTTGCGACCAAATTATTGAATACTGGTTTATATTTATAAAAAGAAGGTGATGGTTTTGTGAAGGACAAAAGTTTTTCGAAGATTATTGTCAACTGTTAATTGTGTTTTAAACATTGCTGGTCCCTCTTTGGTCATTGTAAAATGTAAACCACTTTCTTGGTGTGTATCATGGACCTTTTTCTAGGTCGTCCACTTCACACTTGGATAAATCGAGATTACAAGAGGGTACGTTGAGGCTGCTGCAATGGCAAAGTAGAATTATGAAATAATGTAAAAGCCTTGCCTGGGAAAATGTGATGCAGCGCAAACTCAATGCAGCTGTTGAAAATGCAACATAATGTCTTCAAATGGTGATGGGTCATGGGTGGTTCAGTTAGTGCGTGGAAATTCTTACTTCTTGTATTATCTGCAGAACAGAATTTACAACCCGAAGCAGAGTAGCGGATATTGCCATAGATGAAGTTGAGAAATATGATATTTTGAGACTGAGAAGCACAAATTCAGGCTTCCCGTGGACAATTCAAGCCTGCAGTGGAATCTTTTCGGGAGTTTAGGTAGTCGTCCTTTTGTTCGTGTGGCGTGGCATATCTGTGAGATTCTTTGTCATGAATTTTGACCATGTGATCAATATAGTTAAACGTTGTATAATAATAATAAAAGGACAATCTTTCTCTTGCTAAAGCAGCAGCAACCATCTCACCGACTGATCTACTCAACTCTTTGGGATATTCGCTATCATGTTGCCAGCTTCCAGCAGGTATCCCGGGTGCTACTGCCGAAGGTTCAGCACATGGTCAGGGGTTTTAGCAGAGTAGCACACAACTATGGACAGCAGGCCATCAGATGTTCAGCATCTGTGCCTATATCTTTAGTTGCATTATCTCACCTCATGTCAATATGCTTTGTCCTACAGCACTAGCCCATCAAAATTAAAAGAGAGAATAACCACAATACCATAATTAGAACCGAAAGCTCCAACATATATAGCCATAATACCGCTAGTTTGTCCTACAGCTCATTGCAAACCTCAGAACTTTCTACTGCACGATGTAATCTGCTCTCGAGTTGAATAAAACTGGTACCCGCAGGATGCGGCCCACCATTTGTTAAAAAAAACAAAAGAAGATTGGTCTCCTAAAGTTCATGCTGCATTGCCACCTCCAGAACCCGGCAATTGTAACACGCAAATCCATACAAAGGGGCAGGGCAAAATAGACTCAATAGTCAACAAATACACACTTAGCTTCAAACTGCATATACTCACCAACTTGTAAAATAAAAACCGTTAACAAATGAACCCCATACTCAGACTAAGAAAACAATAAATGATCCATTGCAAGCGTAGTTCAATCTGCTTTCATCAGCAGCTACAATAACCCAACGATCAAAGCATACTGGAGGAGTATTTGGTTTAGCATTCAGATATAGATTAGACTTGATTGCTCTCCCAGAAAACCAAGAAAGTGCAGCCAGGCTTTACCAGACAAACAGAGATGCATGCTTGAAGTCCCAAAATACAAACATACTATGCCTCTCCAACACACGCAGTCAGTGTAATCCTTGAACCAAAAAAAAAAAGCTCAGTACGATAAATGAAAGATAATGTACAGGGAAAACATATCAAGTGAATCATTAACTCATAGGAAGCGTGTAATATATATAATACAACTAATAATGTTGGGACTGTCCTCTCCACCATAGTGCATAAACACTGGAGAGCGAAAGTACGCAATAATCCAATCAATCTCAATAACAAGTTACACAGCTCTTCAAACATGGGTCCTAAATGAAGGGCAACAAAATCTTATGATCTAAGTTTTTCTTCCTTGTTGACAAGTTGGCAACTTATATTTGAGAACAGTTAAGCATATGGTATTTATAAGCTCGAGCTTCAGCCCTACCAAATAGCTCATCAGCACCTTCCAATTAGGGACATTATAATTGGTAGAAGAGAAAGCTCTCTCACCGCCTGGAAGTTTTCTGCCATCCAGGCAGTTCCTGGCCGTTGGATTACCCCTCAATCCTGGTTTGGGCCGAAAGTCCCTTAGGGACACTTCTCTGAGGTAATTCGGTTAATGGACACTTGGACAGTAGCGAAAGAACACCGAATCAAAGGAGCCGACTTGATGCAATCTGCTGCTAGCGATCCAGAAAAAAAACGTAGAGGATTGCGAATGACACAATGCGGTAGGGGAGGAGATGCCAAGCGATCTCTCTCTTCCATGCATCACCTAGCGAGCCAATGAGGCGACGGCGGACAACACCCAGCCTCTCCGACTCCCATCACGGCAAGAAGGATCAACGCCGCAGCAGCGTGCGCACCCCCTTCTCTCCTTCCAAGTGGCGAGTGTCCGCTTCTATTGACCAAGGAAACAAGCCCATCTGAATCGCCGCTGCTGGTTTCGCTCCGCCTGCGTTGATATCTAAGATGCACCCACCGCCACAATGATACCAGTAACCCGCGACTGGCTTGGCGGTGGATTCCCGGTCTGTACAGCTGCAAGAATGGAAATGCAGAAGCACGCACGAATTTTGATGCTCAGTTTTGGGAGGAGCAGGGCGTGATCTGTATTGAATCCGGTGGGTGGGCTTCATAAAAGTAGTGTTGAATCTTCCTATGGTCTTAGTGTCTTACGGATTAACTTCGGTCGCACTTTCTGCCCTTCCGTATCCTGATATTGACGCAAGTAGATGATCCAAGAATTTAGTTATATAGGCTGTGATAAAATATACTATTTGTTTTTGTAAATTTCTGTATTGCCATCCTTATATAATGCCATCTGAGTCTTTTTTTTCTAGCATCACATGAGTTTCTGTACTGAAAATATGAAGGCAGGCTATGACAAGTATCCGGTTAGTTTTATTTTGTAGTAATATGTAGTAAGCATTCTTGTCATTTTGTCGGAATGTCTGAACTTTTGTCAAACAATTCCTTAAGTTTGAGTATTTTGTATCCAATATATATAACCTGCAACCTATATCCAGCAATTGTGAATAGTTATCACAGGTCTTCTTATACGTACTTCAAGCCATTAGTAGACAGAAAAACCTCAAGCTGCCATGCTACCTCATTACTACCCTATGGATCATTTGAAACTCACCTCTTTGACTACTCTTATGTAAGTTTAATATTCACATTTCATGTTAACATATATATTTATGGAATTCTACCAATCTATCGAAGAAATAGACAGGCACTGCAACACGTGCCACCATGATCTAGTTGAAGTAGCAAAGCAATATTCTCCATCCTAATATAATCAAGAGCAAAGACAATGATTTTCCCTATTATCCATTATAGGTAGCAACAGAAGTACATATCATCAGCATACCTACACATAGTTTAACATGACACTCACTGCAATAAGTTTTCAGCCTTCTGACAGGCACCTACATGGCAAATCTCTAGCATCTAAGATAAGGAATAGGCCCTGATTACAACATTAAAATAATGGCGGAAATGTGCAATTTTTAAAAGCATAATCATTAAGGGCTGTTTCTATGTCAAACTGGATCTTAAGAAACTTATACAGTGAAAAAAGGTTACAAGGTGTAATGTGAGTTACTTAAACGGATAAAAGAGTGAAGGCCAAGGGAGTGAACCCATGGTTTGAACTGGAAATCTTTAAGACCTGCTTCGATTGGTTGGAGATTGCAATCCACTTGACTGTTTCCTCTGAAGTCTCTAGGAGTGAAGGGTCCTCTATTTGATAGGTCTTCAAGATTACATTCAAGCCGCTGTATTGGGGTTCATGAGTGTAGCTGTGGCTGTCAACTGAAGGACTCAGTGAGCAAAAGTGTGCACTGTCCAAGGAAGAGAAGCAGGACCCTGCATCATCAACAACTTCATCTTCCAAATATTTTACCGGCAGCACGGTGATGGATAACTTAAGATGAGCATGGTCCTTTTCAACATGGATGCGGTAGGCAGTGATGGGCCCGTTCTTCTTGTGAGACGACACGCCAAGGAAGATAGAGCCAGCATGCTGTGTGGCACGGCCAACAAAGGGTAGCCTCTTGTCATCGACCTTGTACCACTTGTCTGAGCTGGTGTCAAATGCCCATGTGCCCCAGTCTGGTTGATTGAAGGATAGCAATATGTAGAGGCCGACCACCACATAGGACACGGTAATTACAAGGGGAAGCATCGTCGTGTATCTGAAAGGGGTGAGCTCCCACGGGAAGCATGGTGGATGCGGCAGCTCCTTCCAGGAGCAACCCTCGAGGTGGGCGTTGCCGGCGTCAGTGGCGACGACCGATGCATTGGAGAGATCGAGTACCTCGAACCAGGGTGGAAAATCAGGGTCTGAAATCCAGGAGGGGTTCTTAGACATGGCATAAACCTTATCCCCCACGGTGGTCAGAACTGGGCACCATTTAGCGGATTTGGGATTGGGCCCCTGGATGACCTCCTCCGTCTTGGTGTCGAAGATGACCGTGTCGGCCTTATCACCCCCGACGCCGACGATCCAGGACCTTGACCGCACGGGGATGAACACCTTGCCCGCCGCGACGGTGGTCTTCACATGGCCAAGCGGCTTGAGGCGCTTCACACGGCCAAGCCGATTCGGGCGCTTCACCGGCGAGGGAGCGTCCGACCCTGAGTCCACCATCTTGTACACGCGGCAGGGCTGGGAAGAGAAAGCCCAGTCGGAGTTGCATGCCACAAGGTAGGCCGACGAGTCACCGCCGACGACCCCCATCTGATCCACTTCTTCATCTTCTTCTAGCTCCAGATCTCTAATAGGCTCGTCAGTGGAAGCCCGCCCCTCTGCTCCATGACGCCCACGCGGCCTCTTCCGGCACCACATCCGCCGCCGCATCGACCATGACGATGACATCTCTTATGGGCTGGTTAGGTCGCGTGCCGCGCCGCCGCCGCCGTCGTGTGACAGCACTCCGCCAGGGAAGGTAGAGGTAGATTAATTCTGGGCTGGCTATGAAGCAAGCCTTGTGACGTGGTTGCCAAGATGTGATTTGGCACTTCGACCTAGAGAGATATCCTCTAGGACCTCTCGATTTATTTGATTCAGTAATCATGACCATGCACGACTCTACCCAGAGCTAACCGAGGAGCCAAACCGTGCTAATTAATCCAATAAATCTTCATCATGGATCAAGAAGAGAGTTAAACTATTGAAAGGATGGAAAATACCCGCCTATGGATTGAGAAGTTATATCATGACTCATGAGGCAAAGGGAATTGGACCTATGACACGTTGTAAAGGTTTGTCATTATGAATTTACATCACTAGGGAGTCTGCATGTTTTGCAAGGAGCCGTTGTCGATTAGTGAGTTGAGGCTAAGTGGTCATGGGAGCTAGTGAGACTCGGCAGTCTCGGCACCATGGAGACCCAGCGGAGGAGTAACTCTTATTGTGTCCCGTTGGTTGTGACATGAGTCAGAATGGGATAGATTAGGGTTTAGTAGGACTCTTAAGTGGTGTGTGTCCACATGTACGCATGTATAATGTGGAGGCACGGATGACCCGTTCAATGTGTTGGAAACCCTAGCCTCCATCTACTCTCATGTAGTGCAAATAGAAATCCGCCAACGATGTTCCTCCTCGTACGTGTGGCGATGGCCGCCGCCTTCTCTTCTTCCTCCGCCCTCTTCTTGTCGGCATCGTCCTTGAGGGACGTGGCCAACGCCTGCAAGAAGAGGGGGTCTTCCACCTCCTCGCCGGCTAGCGGCGCGAATCCGCCGCTGGTGCTCGCCTCCCACGCCGCCTTCGACCGGCGGTTCCACTCCCAGTCAGCGCGCCATTTTTTGAAGACGGGGCCGCTCATCGGCTTGAGCGGCGGATCCGCCTTGTACCAGAGCCCGCCCGGCGCGAACTCGCGGAGCGACGGCGGCATGTACAGGGAGCCGCCGTATCTGCACGCCGCGCGCCGACTCCCGGCGGCGGACAGCTTGCACTGGCGCCGCCAAGCCTCCTCGAGCGTGTCCGGCGAGCGGGATCGCTTCGATCCGCTCGCGGGCGACGCGGAACTGGTGCGGGGTGAAGACATGGAGAGCGGCGATGGCAATGCGGAGGCGAGCGGCGCGGAATTGCTCGCCGGAGCTTAGCGGGGAGGCGGCGACGCACGGCGGAGCTAGGGTTGCGAGCAGGGGCGGAGCTCCCCTTTGGGCAAGGTATGGCACTTGCCCTACCTTAATTTTTGGCAAAAAAAATCGAGTATATATATGCATATGTGAATATACCATCAGTTTTGTAAAGTTTTTAAGAGAAAACAAAAGAAAAAGAGTATGTGGGCCAGTAGGAGGAGATAAGCAACCGAACTAGGCTTCAGCTAGCTGGGCCGCGGTCACGCGTGATACAGTCCTGGCGTGGTACGCCAGCGCTCACTCTGATCGTGAGAAAAAACAGCTATCCGCGACCGTGAGTAGTTTTCGTATGTTCCTCTTTGACGCGAGTCATGCCACACACGACTCGTTGTTTCGCTGCTCCCTCCCTCCCCCCCCCCGCCTGCCAGGCCGCCCGGCCGCGCGCCCCTATTCCTGCAAATCACGTGGTGCCGGCGGCCAGACACCTCTCTTACTGTCTAGGTTTTCTGGAGACTGCGAAGCTATTTTTTTATTTTGTACTCGAGATTTGCGAACAATTAAGATGGACAGGAAAGGGAAGAACGGAAAGAACAGTGCAGCTAAGGGGGGAGGTACAATTTTTAAAGTTTTTATCAATTGGCTAAAGTTTAAAATTTTAAATTTATGAATTGTGAGATCGGTAACATGGACAAACTACTAGTGTTTGAACTCGAAAGGCACATCATGTTTCCTACAGTTTACCGTCTTACTAAGTTGGCAGTACTTTTATCGGTGGAGACGGCAATAGTTGAAAGAACATTCTCAGCTATGAAGATTATCAAGATAGAGTTGCGCAATAAGAGGGTTGGCCTAATGATTTAATTGTGTGCTACATTGAGCGGGTGATATTCGAAAGTGTTGATCTTGGTGAAATTTAAAAAAAAAATCGAATGGAAGGTAGAGCTTTGCTATTGCTTGGAACTTCTAGACGGCATTAAAGCTTCATTATCGGTACGTTTGTATATTCTACTTATATTTAAATATAATGTTGTTACCATAGTACCGAGTGACTGTTCTTACCATCATATAAACTATTAACGTGTCGAGACAGTTTATTATTTTGTGTCGTTTTCTTACGTTTAAAATTTTGCCCGACCTCAAATTTTTTTCGTCCTCCGCCACTGGTTGCGAGTGAGGGGTTTGACCCCCACTCGCACCTTTGCCCGGTATATGTAGGGGGGCGCGGTGTGGATTTACTGAGGGCCGTATTCCGTTGAAACGGGCCGGCCCGAATACGGGGCCTGCTAGACGGCCCAAACCGCGCTCACTCCGTATCCCGCCGGAATTTTACGGGATGAGCGCGTTTTAAGAGGTCTGTTAGACATGCTCTCAGCTAATCAACTATGCTGAGTGTGTATCACATTCCTGAAGAACCCACTTCTTGCGAAGAGAAGAAGTTTGAGGAGGCCACCACGCTTTTTGTGGGTGGCAACCCTTCGTGTTTTGTAGTATGAACATTTTTACGCAATTGTGTATACACACAAAGGTTTGCAAGCATATGCAAAGCTGCAGAAGGGTGCAGATATAGAGCAAATTGTACTGTTTGTAAATTTTGCACGGAACACGGAATCAAACCTTCTTTTGCAGGTTTGCAGATCTCTAATATTCCCCACCTCGACTCCTATTCTCTTCTGATAAGAGCATCCCCACTCGTCTCCCCGAAGAGACCCCGAGCGACGTTTTTCTCATCCGGACGGTGATTTTTGCCAAGTCGCGCCCCCGATTCCTCGTTTTCCTCCGGATTTGGGCCTAAATCCATCCGGCGAGCCCACGCCATCCCCGATCCCCCGAGGCGCGCTCGGAAACTCCGGACGAAGCGAAAACGCGCGAAACGCCGAGAAATCTCTCCCGCGCTTTCGCTTCGTCTTCGCCGTAGAGGTGGACCTGGCCGGTCAGCGACAGACGCATCGTCTTCCGCGCGCAGTAAAGGCTGCCGCCGGTCAGCTCGCCGCGGACGCGTAGCATCCACGCGGCAATAAATCGCCGGCTCCTGGCTCACCTAAATACCCCGCTCGCCGCGACGCGTCGCACCTCTCTTCCTCTTCCTCTTCCTCTTCCTTCCCTCGACCACGAGATCCATGGCCTACAACGACGAAGACGGCGCGGCCAACAACGGCTTCCCCCGCCGGTCGCTCCACGCGTGGGAGGGGCACCTCCTCCACCAGGCGGGGTACCCCTGCCCGCCGGACACCAGGCCTCCCGGCGGCGGGTGGCGGCTAAGTGCGGGCGGCGTGCCAATCCTGCCGCCTCCCCAGGGATGCTTCCTCGAAGCCGCCATCGAGGAGGCCCGACTAACGTTGACGGACCAGGACCGCGCCGAGCCGCGCTACCACCCCGACAACCTGACGGCGTGGAACTCCTTCTTCCTTCTCCGGTGGGAGCAGGAGCTCGCCTCCTACGACGGCCCGCCGCCTCCGCCTCCGCACAACAACGCCGCCGGACGCAAGCGGTGGTGGAGCGTGCCGGGCCGGACGCTCGAGGCCGTCCTCGAGCACATCGAGGGCGGCAACTTCCCCGTCCTGACGATGCCCCCACTGTCGAGGGCATCGGCGAGCCGCCGCAGGGGAAGCAGCTGGCAGCCACGGCGCATGGCTCCCAGTTCCTCGTCGTCCGGTTCGGCGGCAAGGTCGATCTCCAGGTCGGCGCCATCCTTGGCGCCGGTGAAAAAGGAGTCGTCTTCCCCAAGCGCGAGCACGACACCTCCGGTGAGCGGAAGCGCAAGCCGGCGAAGGTGAAGGTGGAGGAGGCCGAAAGCGCCGAGGATGCCGCCATCCTCGAGGCCGTCATGGCGAGGTCCCTCCAGGACCTCGTTGAAAGGATCGTATGCCGCACCTAGAGGGGGGGGGGTGAATAGGTGCTAACCAATTTTTAGTTCTTTTCAATTTAGGCTTGACACAAAGGTAAATTCTCTAGATATGCAACTAAGTGAATTTACCTATATGACAAGGTTATAAACTAAGCAAGATATAACTACGCAATATAGGAGATAAAATGGGATAGAGGTAACCGAGAGTGGAGCACGCGATAACACGGAGATGATTCCCGTAGTTCCCTTCCTTTGCAAGAAGGTACGTCTATGTTTGGAGGAGTGTGGTTGCTACGCAAGCCAAACCAAGAGCCACGAAGGCTTCACTCAGATCTCCTGTGAGCAACGCCACGAAGGCCTAGCCCACTTCCACTAAGGGATTTCCTCGAGGCGGAAACCGGGCCTTTACAAGGTTCTTGGGGCACACATCCACAACTGAATTGGAGGCTCCCAAATCTGTAACAATACAACAATCAACAACAACACATCAACAACAAATCAACTAGGGAACCAAATAGGAACACTAGCATGAGATCCCTCAAACAAATGAGGGGGAAATGAAAAACGCTTCGGTGAGGATGTAGATCGGTGGCTTCTCCTTCGAATCTCCAAAGATCAAGAGATTTGGTTGGGGGAGGAAGGAGATCTTGCAAATCTTGTGTTTCTTGAGGTGGCTCTAATGGAGGTGAAGCTTGGCAGATTTCTTGTGCAAATGATTGAGCAAAGGGGTAAGGAAGAAGAAGAGGGGTATAAATACCCCTCTCCAAAATCCAGCCGTTGAGCATTTCGGGGGCCGGATAATCCGGCCTAAGTAAGGGCCGGATAATCCGCCCCCGGATAATCCGGCCTCCAGGTACAAAACCATGACAATGTCCGGGCAAATGTCCGGCCCCTATCCAGAGACGCAATTCTTCAGGTCCTTAGCCATTTTCGAGGGGGCCGGATATTCTTGAAATATCCGGCCCAGATAATCCGGCCCAGGTACAAAACCGGGACAATATCCGGGCAAATGTCCGGCCCCTATACTGAGATGCATTTCCGGGACAAGGGGGCGGATAATCCGGCCGGACCGGATAATCCGGTCCTCGCGGGGGCCGGATAATCCAGCCCTGCGAAACTAGCAGATTTTGCAATCAACAACTTGTCTTGGAACAGATCGGCCTTATAGCATGCAAGAGGAGTACACTACAAGCGATTTGGAACAACTAGACACCAAATCCACCAAGAAAATAGCACATATAAAACACAACACCTAGGGTTAGGGATTGTGAGTCATACCCGCAACCATTGCGAGAGCCGCTTGGAGGAGAAGGTAGCTAGGAGGGAGGAGCACCCGATCCACCCAAAAACTCCGGGAGGGAGTGGACGGGGCAACTCCGGCGAGGAGGAGAGTCTCCGGCGACCTTGGGAGGAGAAAGAGGAGAGAGAGGCGCGTGGGGGGTGGAGTGAACCGTTTCCCCCCGCGGCCTCGTCCTCAGCCCTTTCAAGATCTGCCTAGTTTAGGGCGGATAATCCGGCCGGGCCGGATTTTCCGGGTCGCCAGGGGGGCGGATTATCCGGTGTTCTGGAAAATTCCAGAACACCGTTAATCCCGCCTATCTTTAGTTGGTTATTTGCGTACCCATATGTGGTGCAATAAACTATCACCTCACATATAAGATGCAAATTTACCAATAAGATGGGGCAACCTAGATCATCCGACCGAGAAACCTCACACTCCAAGTTTTACCAAACATGACAAATGAGCAAGATGGAAATGGCTTATAGATGAGTGTAGGCTTGGGTTTAGAAGACTCAAACTGATAATGGTACATGATCACTCAAGTTTGCAAGATATGAGCAAATAAGGCCAAACTAGAGTGATTTCCCATAAGAACATGGAGTTGTCAAATAAAAGGCGATAAGATCCAAATAACTCCAACTCTTCACAAAGAAGAGTGTGGTGGCCTAGGCCACCATATATGAGTATTGTGGCATGGCACCGCGAAGATATATCTTGGGTCCAAGCCACTACTCATCATTGACGCTCACATATCAACATGATATTAAGAGAATGATTTCTTAATGTTGGCATTATGGGGGGAGGGATAGCTCAATAATTTAAACCGCACTCCCCCTATTTCCATGCCCACATCTAAACCAAATAAAGTTTTGAGACAAAGGTGTGTTTGCAAGATGGTCAAGCTATAGTCCTTGAATCAATGATATTTAGCTCATTCCTCAAATAAGTGAACCTTGCTTCATCAAGAGGCTTCGTGAATATATCGACAAGTTGATCTTTGGTTGGAACATAGATAAGCTCAATATCACCGCGGGCAACATGATCCCTAATGAAATGATTCCGGATCTCAATATGCTTCGTTCTTGAATGTTGCACCGGATTATAGGCAATCTTGATGGCACTTTCATTTGTCACATAATAGAGGCACTTTGTCACAAATGACACCGTATTCCTTTAAAGTTTGCCTCATCCATAACAATTGAGTGCATCCACTTGCGGCGGCAACATATTCGGCTTCGAGCGGTGGAGAGAGATATACAATTTTGCTTCTTAGAAGACCAACACACCAAGGACCTACCAAGGAATTGGCAAGCCCCGGAAGTTGATTTCCTATCATCCTTGTCACCTGCCCAATCCGCATCGGTATAACCATTGAGAATAAAACTTGAGCCTTTGGGGTACCAAATACCATATCTTGGGGTATCAACCAAATATCGAAAGATTCTTTGAGAGCCATCACGTGGCTCTCCTTAGGAGAAGCTTGATACCTTGCACACACACCAACACTCAACACTATGTCCGGTCTAGATGCACAAAGGTAAAGCAAGGATCCAATCATGGAGCGATATACCTTTTGATCCACCTCTTTACCATTGGGATCTAGTGCAAGATGACATTTGGTAACCATAGGAGTGGCCACACCTTTCATCTTGGTCATCTTGAACCTCTTGAGCATGTCTTGGAGATATTTTGCTTGGTTGATGAAGGTTCCTTCCCTCAATTGCTTGATCTCAAAACCAAGGAAGAACTTCATCTCTCCCATCATAGACATCTCAAACCTATCGGTCATAAGCTTTGAGAATTCATCATTGAAAGCTTTGTTAGTAGAGCCAAATATAATATCATCAACATATAATTGGCAAACGAAAAGCTCCCCATTGACCCTCTTAGTAAAAAGAGTGGGGTCGATTAGCCCAACATCAAACCCACGGTCTACCAACAATTCCTTAAGGTGCTCGTACCAAGCTCTAGGAGCTTGTTTGGAGACCATAAAGTGCTTTATCAAGCTTGTAGACATGGTTAGGAAAGTTGAGATCCTCGAACCCGGGGGTTGCTTAACATAAACCTCTTCATGCAAAGGACCATTAAGAAAAGCACTTTTCACATCCATTTGTTGTAACTTAAAGTTATGATGCGAAGCATAAGCAAGAAGGATACAGATGGACTCAAGGCGAGCCACGGGAGCATAGGTTTCTCCAAAGTCAATTCCCTCAACTTGAGAGAACCCTTGAGCCACCAATCTTGCCTTGTTCCTCACAACATTTCCAAACTCATCTTGCTTGTTCTTGAAAATCCATTTAGTGCCTATAACATTGCGGCACTCCTTTGGCTTCTTTACTAAAGTCCACACTTTGTTGCGCTTGAAGTTGTTGAGTTCTTCATGCATAGCTTCCAACCAATCCGAATCTTCAAGAGCTTCAAATACTTTCTTGGGTTCCACTAAGGAGATATAAGCATGATGATGGCTAAAGTTTGCCAATTGCCTTCTTGTGGAAACCTTTGCCCCTTACATCACCAAGAACCTTGTCATGAGTGTGTCCACGAAGTTCGAGGTTCCTTTCTCTTCTTGCTAGACGACGGGCCTCGATCTCCTCCTTGGTCTTTCTAGGCCTTGGAGGTGTCACTTGATCAACTTGATCATTTGGGTCCTCGTCTTGACCTTGAACTTGAGCTTCCTCAATTGCTTGGGGTTGCTCAATCTCATGTGCTTGATCTTGAACAATATTCGGAGAAGGGCAAGAGTTGATTGGATCCTCATTGGAGCCATTATGAATGCTTGGTTGATCTTGACCTTGATCTTGTCCTTGATCTTGCACACAAGAGGGAGGGTCTTGTTCTTGTTCTTGGGTAGGTGCATCATTTGCTTCACTAGGTAGGGTTTGTTGATGTTGAGAAGATGAGGGCTCCACCAGTGGTAGAGCATAGTTCTTCCCGAGACGCCACTACCGTGTCCCTCAATGGGGCGGAAAAATCCCACACCCATTCTTACTATGGCATCTTGAGGTATTTCATCACCTGCACAAACATCAACTTTCCCCACTTGGGAGCCATCATTTTCTTCGAACCTCACACTATAAGATTCAATGATAATCCCGGAGGATACATCAAAAATTCTATAAGTGTGAGATTCGGCACCGTAACCAACAAATATACCCTCCAAAGCTTTAGGAGCAAATTTAGACAAACGAACTCCTTTGATTTTGTAGAAACACTTACACCCGAACACTTTGAAGTATGAGATATTGGGCTTGTTCCCGGTGAGTATTTCATATGGAGTCTTGTTCAAGCCCTTGCGGAGATAGAGCCGGTTAGAGGAGTGGCAAGCGGTGGAGATGGCTTCCGCCCAAAAGTTATAGCGGGATTTATACTCCGCCATCATAGATCTTGCCATATCCATAAGAGTCCGGTTCTTCCTCTCCGCAACACCATTTTGTTGAGGGGTGTAAGCAGCGAAATATTGATGTCGAATCCCCTCATCACTAAGAAAATCATTGAGTGTATAGTTCTTGAACTCGGAGCCGTTGTCGCTTCTTATTGCCATAATGAGGAGGTTGTGTTGGCGTTGCACCTCGGTAGCAAAGTCAATGAATATTTGTTGAGTCTCATCTTTCGTCTTGAGAAAGTAGACCCAAGTGTATCTTGAGTAATCATCAACAATCACCAAGCAATGTTTCTTCGCACCAAGACTTGCATGAGTAACGGGACCAAAGAGATCCACATGAAGGAGCTCCAAGATCCTCTTGGAAGAAATGATAGTCTTGCTTGGGTGCGGAGAGTCATGCATTTTGCCTTCAACACAAGCCCTACAAACACGATCTTTGGCAAACGACACATTTTCCATTAGTCCCACAATATGGTTCCCCTTGTGAAGACTTTGCAAAGTTCTCATGTTAACATGGGCTAGGCGGCGATGCCACAACCAACCCACGTCCGCCTTTCCGAATAGGCACATCGCACTTGTCGTGGTGGTCCCCGAAAAGTCCACCACATACAAGTTGTGTTCGCGATACCCAACGAAAGCGACTTTTAGAGTCTTGCTCCACAAGAGGACCACAATATCATTATCAATAAAGACGGCGAAACCCATCTTGCCAAGGGCGGAAACGGAAAGCAAATTGTAACCAAGAGTTTTGACAAGCATGACATCCACAAGAGTAATGTTGTGTGCAACCACAACCTTGCCAAAACCCATTACCTCGGATGTAGAATTATCGCCAAAGGAGACGGTGATATTATTTATATTTGGCCTCAACTCCTTGACGAGGTTCTTGCCGCCGGTCATATGACTTGTACATCCACTATCAAGTACCCATTTTGACCCTCCGGCGGCATAGTCCTACATGAGATCAATTCTTGGATTTAGGTACCCATTTCACAATGGGTCCTCTTTTGTTAGCAACAAGGTTCTTTGGGACCCAAATAGACCAAGCAACATAACCATCATATGGGCCAACATATTTAGCATAAACATCACCATAATAATCTTTAAATAAAACATAGTGAGGGTTAGCAATTCCCGCATCATCATCATTCATGGTTTTGCCCTTTGGAGGCTTCACCATTAGTGACGGCTTTCTTCTTCTCTTGTGCGGGCTTGGCCTTTTTCTTGTTTGCCTTCTTTGCCTTGGCATTATAACCAAGGCCCTCCTTCCCATTGTTTGATCTTTGCTTACTCAAAAGATCATCCAACGAAAGTTTACTTTGGGGAGAGGAGGCCTTAGCAAGTTCATCCTTCAACCTAGCATTTTCCTCAATAACATTTGCATGATCACATGAAGGAGTAGAGGAACTAGGCACATCATATGAAGCAAGCCTAATTTGAATTTGCTCATAAGACTTGGATAGGAGAGTGTATTCACTCTTCAAAGCTTTGTGAGCTTTGTCTAGTTCATCTAGATCTTTCACAAGTTTCTCATGATCAACCTCAAATTGGGCCATTTCCTTTTTAAGCACTTTAGTTTTAGCCCTAGCAAGATCTCTAGCTTTTGTGAGCTTGTTAATTTTATCTTGAGGCTCTTCAAGAGTTTCTAGCCTCTCCTCAAGAGAAGCTATAGTTTCTTGACTTTCCTCAAGAGCATTTTTAAGAGCATGGATTTCAAGAGAGTCTTCTCTCTCTATTTGACCCTTTTTCTCAAGAATATTACTTTGTTGAGCTATACGAACCATGAGATTTGAAACATGCTTTTTAGTGTTACCTTGTAGGTTGAGAATTAAATCATCAAACTCTAGCATTTCTTGTTTCACTTTTAGACTAGCATCATCAACCCCTAGATCACTAGATATGTTAGGCATAGAGGGGTTAGGGGATGATACCTCGGAGGATTTAGCCATGAGGCAACTTTCTTCCTCCACATGAATGACCTCATTGGGGGATTCACTTGGTGATGAAGAGTTAGTGGAGAGGAGGCAAGGGCGACCAATCCATTAGAGGTTGCATCTTCTTCATCATCAACATCATCATCTCCGGAGGTATACTCTTCTTGAGTTGATAGCACAATAGATGTGTCCAAGGAGGACCTTGCCATGAAGCAATGTGCATTCTTGATATGAGGGTTCTCATTGGGAGAGTCAAAGAGAGATGAAGAGGGAGTGTTGGTGGTGACGATGGCGGCCAATTCCTTTGAGCTTTCTTCATCTTCCTCACTACTAGAGCTTTCTACTTCATCGGAAGAATATTCTTCCCTTGTTACTAGCACAACTCTTGGGGGCCTCTTGCCCTTCTTGGTCTTGTTGTTGTAGAATTTCTTGTTGGGGGCTTTTGAATATTTGCCCTTTGTGTCTTTGCTCTTGTCCTTGGGAATGAGCCTCCCATTATGAAGCTCTCTATTCTCATAGGGGCATTCGGCAATGAAGTGACGCTTGTCATCACAATTGTAGCATGATCTTGTCTTTGGACCAAAGCTAGTGAACCCACTTTTGTTGTTTCTCTTGATGTTGTCTTCCTTGGCCTTGGAGGGATCAACCCAAAAGGACTTTGCATGGAAGGCCATGTGATCATGGTAGTGGCATTGCAAATCTTCCGGATAGGACATACTCCAAGATGCCCTATAAGATTCTTGAGGAATCACTTCTTCAACGGAGTTGACCGCCAAGGCAAGGTTGGAACCTTTTGCCATCCCAAGAGCTCGATTGCGAGAATCATGAGAGGTTTCCTCAAGCACTTTGAGAGCTTGCATCTCGTGCACGACTTGTTGAGAGGTGAGAGAGGAATAGAATTCCCTCCCCACAAGAGTCTTGACATCGATGGGTACAAATGGCATCATACATTCAATGTACTTCTCCTTGATCCAAGAGTCATTGATGTGGGTGGCACCAATAAGCCGGAAGGCATCGGCAACGGTGAGAAGTCTTCCATACATGACTTCATGATCTTCATCCGAGTAGCCTCATGAACCCTTCGGCTTTATTCTTAAGAGCATTATACTTGTTCCTCCTTGTGCTCTCACTTCCAATGCAACTCGCGGCCAAACCATCCCAAGCTTCCTTGGCGGTGGTGTAGTTCCGAACACGATGCAAGTCCTTTGTCCCCACACTAGTTTGAATCATGTGCAAGGCGGTGTTGTTGAGTTGACTATCAACCGCTTCTCTTCTAGTCAACTTGTCGGGATTGTATGGCTTGAAACCTTCCAAGATAATTCTCCAAAGTTCATTGGAGGCACTGCAAACATGAGAGCGAAACTCAAATTGCCAAGTATCAAAATTATCAATGGAAAACTTAGGTGGGTCACCCCGAATGTTCAAATGGGGATGGGGAACCGGTATATCGGGAGATAGAAAAGGTGGAGCTACTCGATTGTAGCTATCACCTCCACTAGTTGCCCTAGGAGATGCAATGGGATTTTTTATAGTGTTTAAGTTATCACCTTCCACGGGTTTGGTAGAGGAGGGTAATTCCGAAGCTTCACCCTCTTCTAACGCACCCGTGTCCTTTACCTCTACACTAGGAGCCTTGGGAAGGGCCGGAGCCAAAAGCTCGGCAATCATCTTTTTCATGCTTTCCATTTGGGCTTCCATGGAGGATTTCAACGAATTGAAGTCTTCCATGGAGACCGTCTTGGCGGCCCCTTCCGAGGACTCTGATGACCCACAAGTATAGGGGATCGCAACAGTCTTCGAGGGAAGTATTACCCAATTTATTGATTCGACACGAGGGGAGACAAAGAATACTTGAAAGCCTTAACAGCGGAGTTGTCAATTCAGCCGCACTCGGAAACGGACTTGCTCGCAAGAGTTTATCAGTAGTAACAGTTTTATAGTAGTAGCGATAGTAAAATAACAAGCAAGAAAGTAACAAAGACAGTAGTAGTGATTTTAGTAAACAAGCAGGATTAAAATACCGTAGGCACGGGGACGGATGACGGGCGTTGCATGGATGAGAGAAACTCATGTAACAATCATAGCAGGGCATTTGCGGATAATAATAAAACGGTGTCCAAGTACTAATCAATCAATAGGCATGTGTTCCAATTATAGTCGTACGTGCTCGCAATGAGAAACTTGCACAACATCTTTTGTCCTACCACCAGGTGGCAGCCGGGCCTCAAGGGAAACTACTCGGATATTAAGGTACTCCTTTTAATAGAGTACCGGAGCAAAGCATTAACACTCCGTGAACACATGTGATCCTCACATCGCTGCCATTCCCTCCGGTTGTCCCGATTTCGTCACTTCGGGGCCATTGGTTCCGGACAGCGACATGTGTATACAACTTGCAGTGTAAGATCATAAACAACGAATATCTTCATGAATCAATAACATGTTCGGATCTGAGATCATGGCACTCGGGCCCTAGTGACAAGCATTAAGCATAACAAGTTGCAACAATATCATAAAAGTACCATCTACGGACACTAGGCACTATGCCCTAACAATCTTATGCTATTACATGACCAATCTCATCCAATCCCTACCATCACCTTCGGCCTACAGCGGGGGATTACTCACACATGGATGGGGGAAACATGGCTGGTTGATGGAGAGGCGTTGGCGGTGATGGCGGCGATGATCTCCTCCAATTCCCCGTCCCGGCGGAGTGCCAGAACGGAGACTTCTGGCTCCCGAGACGGAGTTTCGCGATGTGGCGGCGTTCTGGAGGGTTTCTGGCGACTTCCACTTCTCCCCGTGCGTTTTTAGGTCGAGGCGAATAAGCAGTCCGAAGGAGGGCGTCGGAGGCCGGCCGAGGGGCCACACCATAGGGCCGCGCGGCCCCCCTGGGCCGCGCCGCCTATGGTGTGGGGCCCTCGGGCCTCCACCTTACTTGTCCTTCCGGCTCCGTCGCATTCCGGGAAAATAGGCCCTTTCGTCAAAATCCCGAGGTTTTTCCTGAAAGTTGGATTTCTGCACAACAATGAGACACCAGAACAGTTCTGCTGAAAACAGCGTTAGTCCGTGTTAGTTGCATCCAAAATACACAAATTAGAGGCAAAACAATAGCAAAAGTGTTCGGGAAAGTAGATACGTTTTGGACGTATCAACTCCCCCAAGCTTAGCTTATTGCTTGTCCTCAAGCAATTCAGCTTAACAACCGAGCGATAAAAGAACTTTCACGAACACATTTGCTCATATGATGTATATATTCTCATGATATGGCTAATACTTAAGCAGTTCATAATAAGATACATGCAAGTAAGATCATCTAACAGACTATGTCAATCATGAAGAGGTACCAACAATTAATAATAAGCATCATGAATCATGTATATAAGCAGGATTGCAATGTTCATAAGAGAGTATGATAAAGTGGTATCTCGCTTGCCCGTATTTGATCGGCAAAACATAAATGCCCGGGCACCTCCGGAGTTCATAGAAAGACTAGAAGTAGTGATTGTCAAAGATAAAAGCATCAAAGTTATACCACAATCAATCATATTTTGAGACAAGCATATTATACTAAGAATGACAGTTGTGCTCTCAAGAAAGTGCTCAAAGAAAGGATGGAGACACAACATAAAAGTAAAAGATTGACCCTTCGCAGAGTGAAGTAGGGATTAACATGCGCTAGAGCTTTTCATTTGTAAAGCAGGAGTAAAATTATTTTGAGAGGTGTTTGTTGTTGTCAACGAATGGTAATGGGTACACCAACTACCTTGCCAACCGGACTCCCAAGAGCGGCTCCCATGAACTATTTGCATGTTTATGTGGCACTCCTTCCAACCTTTCTTACACAAACCATGGCTAACCGAATCCTCGGGTGCCTGCCGACAGTCACATACCATGAAGGAGTGCCTTTTTAGTTCAGTTTTATTATGATGATGACACTCCCCCCAACCTTTGCTTACACAAGCCATGGCTAACCGAATCCTTCGGGTGCCGTCCAACAATCACAAACCATGGAGGAGTGTCTATTTAAGTTAATTAATTCGGGACTGAGAATCCCATTGCCAGCTCTTTTTGCAAAATTATTGGATAAGCGGATATGCCACTAGTCCATATGAGAGTCCGTCAAAAGTAAATGACAAGGTTGAAAGCTAAACACCACATACTTCCTCATGAGCTATGAAACATTAACACAAATTGAGAAGCATTTTGAAGGTTTTAAAGGTAGCGCATGAGAATTTACTTGGAATGGTTTGAAATGCCATGCATAGGTATTTATGGTGGACACTTTGGAATAACTTGGTTTTCATGTGTTTGGAGGCACGAGCAGCGTTCCCGCTCAGTACAAGTGAAGGCTAGCAAAAGACTAGGGAGCGACAAATCAAGAGAGCAATAACTGTCATAATCATGCTTGCGGCAAAATAAATTAACTGAGGCATAAAAGTGATACAAGAACTCTGAAGCAATGTAAATCATTGAGGCTTAATTGACTTTTGTTCAGTCATATGCATGCGTGAGCATGTGCCAAGTCGATATAAATGAATTATTCAGAGGAGGATACCACAATGCCATACTTACTCATGAATAAAACAATGCAAGCAAACATCCATGACATGCTACTCATATTAATAAATTGGAGCTAATCATGAGAGATCATGAACTACTAGACTTTCTTAAATGACATATACCTCACATGAACCAACTAAGCATGCTCACATGGATGAGTATATGTACAAAAATGAAAACAAATAGAGTTCATACCAGCCTCTCACCACAATCGGATTGTCGTAGATCGTCATTATTGCCTTTTTCACTTGTGTAGCTTGGATAATATGAAATGAAAACCACGCTCCAGCCACCGAAGACCATTGAACTCATGATGAACTTTAAAAACCAAAGAAGAACAGCAAATATTTTTGGTGTTTTCGAATTTGAGAACAAGAACAAAAGGAAACAAGCAAACAAAGCAAAATCTTTTTGGGTTTTCTTATAGCAAACTAGCAATAGCAAATAAAGCGAAACAAATGCAAGAAACCAAGATAAACAAATGGTGAAGAGAAACAACAGAAATATTTTTGGTCTTTTTGTGTTTTAGGAAAGAAACAAAGTGAAAGTAAGAAATAGCAAACTAAAAGAAACACAGAAAAGCGAGATGGCGAAATCTGCCAAAACCCGACAGCAGTACAGAAATCGATTTTTACAAAAATCTTACGTTGCTCAGCTCGAAAAGTGTTCAACTAATGAAAGTTAGATAACAACCTGGGGAACCTGCACAAAAATTGGCAGCTCAAAATAACGTTCTGGCTGTGCGCACGAATTTTTCTAGTAACAGTCCAGAATCTGTTTTCAGGCAGCACTTCCCCAAATATCATCTCCCTCTCATTAGAAAACCACTCAAAGAGACTAAACAAGTATGTACAAGTATCCAGCAATCATGATATGCAAAGAATGAGTGATTCCGGTATACCTCCCCCCAAGCTTAGGCTTTTGACTCTTCTTGATCACATTATATCACCCTTCTTTCTTGACCCTTGAAAACTTCTGCCACACCAAACTTCTCATAAACTTCATTAGAGGGGTTAGTACTCAAAAACTTTAATCCACTTTAGTCCTGTAGTGACACATTGCAATAACTCAATAAAACATTAGCTACAGCTCTCCACGTCTAGAAAGCCTCACTTAAAGTCCACAAGAGACAATGCAAAAAACAGAGACAGAATCTGCCAAAACAGAACAGCCAGTAAAGATGAATTTTAAAGAGGTACTTCCGTTGCTCAAATCAGAAAACTCAAAACTAATGAAAGTTGCGTACATATCTGAGGATCACTCACGTAAATTGGCAGATTTTTCTGAGTTACCTACAGAGAACCCTACCCAAATTCGTGACAGCAAGAAATATGTTTCTGTGCGAAAATCCAAATCTAGCATCAACCTTCTATTAGAGACTTTACTTAGCACAATAATGCAATAAAGTAAAGATACAAATGTATTGCTACAATAAGTAAAATAAGTGTAGGAAGAAAGAAATGTTGTTTACCTCCTCTATACATATAAAATGTATTTGTTAACAAGGTTGATCAAGTCTTGCCACCAAATAAATTTTACATAGCATATGAAGAAATTAAACTCAAATCAATCATGTTACCTTGAATTGTATTGATATGGATCCAATCACAAGAGTTTGATATTCTTCTTTAGGCTCATATATAGGACAATCGATAGTTCCAACTTTGATAGTTCTCACATTAGAAATAGTATTAACTCCACATGCTTTCTCAATCCTCTTGGGAAAATAAACAAGTATGCTCCTTGTCATCAATATTGAAAGTAACTTTTCCCTTATTGCAATCAATAACAGCCCTGCGGTGTTAAGAAAAGGTCTCCCAAGAATAATAGACATATTATCATCTTCAGACATTTCCAACACAACAAAATCGGTTAATATCAAGCGGTTATTAGTAACTTGAACAGAACATCCTCACATATACCAACAGGAATAGCAGTAGATTTATCAGCCATTTGCAAAGATATATCAGTAGGTATCAACTTATCTAAGTAAAGTCTCTTATAAAGAGAAAAAGGCATAACACTAACACCGGCGCCCAAGTCACATAGAGCAGTTTTAACATAATTATTCTTAATAGAACAAGGAATAGTAGGTATACCGGGTCGCCCAACTTCTTTGGAACTTTGCCATTGAAAGAGTAATTAGCAAGCATAGTGGAAATTTCCTCATTGGGGATTTTCCTTTTGTTAGTAACAATATCTTTCATATACTTTGAATAAGGAGGTAATTTAATAGCATCAGTCAAAGGGATTTGCAAGAATAAAGGTTTCATCCAATCACAAAATTTATTATAGTGTTCTTCTTCCTTTGATTTTAATTTCTTAGCAGGAAAAGGCATTTGCTTTTGCACCCAAGGTTCTCTTTCATTACCATGTTTCTCAGCAATAAAATCTTCTTTAGTATACTTTTTATTTTTAGCATGCTTTTCGGGTTCTTTTTCAACCTCTTCTTTATCAGGAGTATCATTCTTATCATTATCTTTATCATGTTCATTACCACTTTCAGTTTCAGCATCAGAAATAGAAATACTATTAGGATCATTAACAGGTTCAGAGGATTCTACAACATTCTTATGTTTCTTTTTCTTTTTCTTAGAACGAGCTCTAGGTTCAATGCGTTGAGAATCTTGTTCAATTCTTTTGGGATGTCCTTCAGGATATAGAGGATCCTGGGTAGAGACACCACCTCTAGTTGTTACTTCATAAGCATGCTTTTCTTTAGAATTATTTCCCAACAAGTCATTTTGCACTTTAGTGAGTTGATCAATTTGAGTTTGAACCATATGAAAATGTTTAACAAGCATCTTAACATCATTGGAGGTTCTCTCCACAATGTCATGCAATTGACTAATAGCTTGAGAATTTTCCATTAGATGATTCTCTACTCTCATATTAAAATTTTCTTGCTTAACAATATAATTATCAAACTCATCTAAGCATTGCGCAGGAGGTTTTGAATACGGAATATCTTCCCTAGTAAAGCGCCGAAGGGAATTTACCTCAATCATGGATGAAGGGGGAATTATCTCACATATATCTTCTATGGGAGGTAGATTCTTCACGTCTTCGGATTTAATACCTTTCTCCTTGAGAGACTTCTTGGCTTCCCTCATATCTTCATCATTCAATTTAATTAAACCCCTCTTCTTCACTATCGGCGTTGGAGTTGGTTCGAGGCGTAGTCCAATCATCATGATTCCGGCCTATTTTAGCCAATAATTCTTCAGCTTCGTCTGGAGTTCTTTTCCTGAAAACACAACCAAGCACAACTATCCAGGTATGCCCTAGACTCAATGGTTAGTCCACTATAAAATATATCAAGTAAATCATGCTTTTCCAAATCATGGTCAGGCAGAGCTCTAATAAGAGAGCAAAATCTCGCCCAAGCCTCAGGCAATTTCTCTCCATCTCCCTGATCAAAATTATAAACTCTCTGCAAAGCAGCAAGTTGAGCACTAGCAGGAAAGTATTTCCGGAAGAAAACATTAAGCAATTCTTTTGGACTTTTAATAGAACTAGGTGGCAAACTATTATACCAAGTTTTAGCGTCATCCTTTAATGAGAATGGAAAGATTTTAGCAACAAAGTAAGTACGCTTCTTAACATCATCGAGAAAACAAACTACTCAGAGTAGATAACTCAGTCATGTGTTCAACAGCACTTTCTTTTTCAGTACCACAAAAAGGTGTTTTCTCAACAATAGCTATATGAGATAGATCAAGAGAAAAATCATAATCTTTATCCCTAATGTTTATAGGAGATGTGGCAAATTTAGGATCAGGTGACAGTTTATATCTAACAAGTATGTTCGCAAGCAACTTTTTAATTTTTCTTGCATCGGTAGTAGCATGGCATTTTTCAATAAAATCATCATCAAGTTCCACATAATCTTCATCAAGATCATCACTAGAGTATTCAAGTTCAGGTGAATTAACAGGTGTAGTAACATCAGGAGTTTCAGTATTTTCAATTTGTCTAGACCTAGCAATTGTAGCATCTAGAAAAGATCCTAACGAACCACTATCATCAAGCACAGCAGAAATATTATCAGTATTATGAGAGTTTTCAGATTCAGCAGAAGTACCAGCATTTGAAGCATGTGGCGGTGAAACAAGTTTATCAATCACATATGGTGAATCAAGAGCAGCAGAGGTACTCAGAGTTGTACCTTTTCTTGTAGTGGATGGTAATATGGCGACCTTAGTATCGCGAGTTTTACCCATGATGGAGAATTCGCAGCGAACAATATCAATCCAAGTGAACTTCCAAATAAAGCTATGCTCCCCGGCAACGGCGCCAGAAAATAGTCTTGATGACCCACAAGTATAGGGGATCGCAACAGTCTTCGAGGGAAGTATTACCCAATTTATTGATTCGACACGAGGGGAGACAAAGAATACTTGAAAGCCTTAACAGCGGAGTTGTCAATTCAGCTGCACCTGGAAACAGACTTGCTCGCAAGAGTTTATCAGTAGTAACAGTTTTATAGTAGTAGCAGTAGTAAAATAACAAGCAGAAAGTAACAAAGACAGCAGTAGTGATTTTGGTAAACAGCAGGATTAAAATACCGTAGGCACGGGGACGGATGACGGGCGTTGCATGGATGAGAGAAACTCATGTAACAATCATAGCGGTGGCATTTGCGTGATAATAATAAAACGGTGTCCAAGTACTAATCAATCAATAGGCATGTGTTCCAATTATAGTCGTACGTGCTCGCAATGAGAAACTTGCACAACATCTTTTGTCCTACCAGCCGGTGGCAGCCGGGCCTCAAGGGAAACTATCTGGATATTAAGGTACTCCTTTTAATAGAGTACCGGAGCAAAGCATTAACACTCCGTGAACACATGTGATCCTCACATCGCTACCATTCCCTCCGGTTGTTCCGATTTCGTCACTTCGGGGCCATTGGTTCCGGACAGCGACATGTGTATACAACTTGCGGGTAAGATCATAAACAACGAATATCTTCATGAATCAATAACATGTTCAGATCTGAGATCATGGCACTCGGGCCCTAGTGACAAGCATTAAGCATAACAAGTTGCAACAATATCATAAAAGTACCATCTACGGACACTAGGCACTATGCCCTAACAATCTTATGCTATTACATGACCAATCTCATCCAATCCCTACCATCCCCTTCGGCCTACAGCGGGGGAATTACTCACACATGGATGGGGGAAACATGGCTGGTTGATGGAGAGGCGTTGGCGGTGATGGCGGCGATGATCTCCTCCAATTCCCCGTCCCGGCGGAGTGCCGAACGGAGACTTCTGGCTCCCGAGACGGAGTTTCGCGATGTGGCGGCGTTCTGGAGGGTTTCTGGCGACTTCCACTTCTCCCCGTGCGTTTTTAGGTCGAGGCGAATAAGTAGTCCGAAGGAGGGCGTCGGAGGCCGGCCGAGGGGGCCACACCACAGGGCCGCGCGGGCCCCCCCTGGGCCGCGCCGCCCTATGGTGTGGGGCCCTCGGGCCTCCACCTTACTTGTCCTTCTGGCTCCGTCAGTATTCTGGGAAAATAGGCCCTTTCGTCAAAATCCCGAGGTTTTTCCTGAAAGTTGGATTTCTGCACAAAAACGAGACACCAGAACAGTTATGCTGAAAACAGCGTTAGTCCGTGTTAGTTGCATCCAGAATACACAAATTAGAGGCAAAACAATAGCAAAAGTGTTCGGGAAAGTAGATACGTTTTGGACGTATCAGACTCCTCGTTCGGCATACTCTTAGGCGGTTAAGCCCGAAATAAGAGCCGAGGCTCTGATACCAATTGAAATGATCGTATGCCGCACCTAGAGGGGGGGGGGGTGAATAGGTGCTAACCAATTTTTAGTTTTTTTTCAATTTAGGCTTGACACAAAGGCAAATTCTCTAGATATGCAACTAAGTAAATTTACCTATATGATAAGGTTATAAACTAAGCAAGATATAACTACGTAATATAGGAGATAGAATGGGATAGAGGTAACCGAGAGTGGAGCACGCGATGACACGGAGATGATTCCCGTAGTTCCCTTCCTTTGCAAGAAGGTACGTCTACGTTTGGAGGAGTGTGGTTGCTACGCAAGCCAAACCAAGAGCCACGAAGGCTTCACTCAGATCTCCTGTGAGCAACGCCACGAAGGCCTAGCCCACTTCCACTAAGGGATTTCCTCGAGGCGGAAACCGGGCCTTTACAAGGTTCTTGGGGCACACATCCACAACTGAATTGGATGCTCCCAAATCTGTAACAATACAACAATCAACAACAACACATCAACAACAAATCAACTAGGGAACCAAATAGGAACACTAGCATGAGATCCCTCAAACAAATGAGGGGAAATGAAAAACGCTTCGGTGAGGATGTAGATCGGTGGCTTCTCCTTCGAATCTCCAAAGATCAAGAGATTTGGTTGGGGGAGGAAGAAGATCTTGCAAATCTTGTGTTTCTTGAGGTGGCTCTAATGGAGGTGAAGCTTGGCAGATTTCTTGTGCAAATGATTGAGCAAAGGGGTAAGGAAGAAGAAGAGGGGTATAAATACCCCTCTCCAAAATCCAGCCGTTGAGCATTTCGGGAGGCCGGATAATCCGGCCTAAGTAAGGGCCGGATAATCCGCCCCCCCGGATAATCCGGCCTCCAGGTACAAAACCATGACAATGTCCGGGCAAATGTCCGGCCCCTATCCAGAGACGCAATTCTTCAGGTCCTTAGCCATTTTCGAGGGGCCCGGATATTCTTGAAATATCCGGCCCGGATAATCCGGCCCAGGTACAAAACCGGGACAATATCCGGGCAAATGTCCGGCCCCTATACTGAGCTGCATTTCCTCAAGTCCTTAGCCGAAATTCTGGGGGCCGGATATTTTGGAAATATCCGGCCCGGATTATCCGGCCTGATGAACATTTTTGCAACAGCTTTTTGACAACACTGACCACATCCAACACACATACAAATATATCTATGTAATTCCTGTATCACTTAAACAACCATTAGTGTATCACATATATTGACATCAAACACACAAAACATAATATGAGAGATGTTCTTTCACTCGTCCCCGCCGAGAACTCCATGCCACTCGACCAGGCCTGCGCCTGGTCGAGGGAGCAGTGGGAGAAGGAGGAGGCGGAGCGGCAGGCGAGGCTCCTCGAGGACGTCGCTCGCTATCGCCGGCCTGCGACTTCTCCATCCGGCGTCGCCGTCCCCGTCATCGACCTCGAAGCCTCCGACGATGACTGGTACAAGCCATCGCCGTCCCCGCCTCACACCAGTAGCCGGTGGGGAGACGCCGGCCAAGGCAGCAGCCAGGCGGCTTCGGCGCCGCCGCAGTTCGACGATGACGGCTCCGACGACGATGGCGGTGACCTTGACTACACGGTGTTCTACCGCCATTTCGGCATGTAGAGCGCCGTGTTTTAATATTTAGAGTTGTATTCCCCTAGCCGAATTCGAAATATAGTCGAATTCGGCCTCTATGTATGAACATCGCCCCTCTATATAGTAAATATCATTAAATTTAGTCTAAATTCGATCGTTTTGAGCCGTATTTTGTCAAGTTTCCGTTTTTCAAATTTATATCGGTGTCTTCACCTGGGATCACGGCTGGGAATTAGTCCTCCCCACGCCAAAATTACGTCCAATTCGGACATAAATTTCCCTGGATTTCGGCGTGGGGAGGGGAGATGCTCTAATATTGAATATTGAGTGCGGAAGTTCAAAAAGAAATCCGGATATTTAGCTCGAGGCATTGAACCCGACGTGAATCGAACACGCAACCTTCTGATCTGGAGTCAGACGCGCTACCATTGCGCCACGGATCCGGCTTGCAAAGTGTTGTGCATTATTTTCTTTGTTCTATGATAGTATAACATTAGGTATAATCACCTCACTCACTGGATTCTTTCTGACAAAGAGTTTCAGAGTACTATACGTCTTGGCCTTTCAACGAGCTTCGATTGCGGAAGACCAGGCAAAGCCTGGCATTCCCTTGTCCGACACACCTCTACTGTAGTGCTGCTTCGGAAATTAAGCGCATCATAATACAAGTTTTTTCAGAGAGTGCTTGTACGAGTTCAGAGCCCTCTCTTACTCCGGCTTCTGCTTGGTTCATAACCTACAGGTTCCAGACTTTCAGTTCACAGTCCCCTCTTTTTGTTTGGCACCAAGCTTGAACTGATCCTAGCTAGGTCTGGGCTCAAGAACCTCGATCGTATCCGCAAACGATCGAGACCTAATTCTATCATACAGATGAAGCATGCACATCATCGAACAAGTGTCGTCGCCGTGCCAGACTCAGTCAGATACAAAGAATTCCCTGGTGTCAGACGTACACGTACGTTGGCGTGCTAGCAGCGGGCCAGCGGCCGGCGGGCCGGTGTCCATGCATGCAGCTTACATGCGCGCCATTAAAATCGTGCAGGAGAGAGCAGTTCGGAGATATGCATTGATGCCGGCGGCTCAGCTTGACTATAGTTGTTGCACATCTCAGCTGAACCAAAACGCACAGCAGGGCAGAATATACTACTGTAGTACGTATTTTCTGTGCCGGATCACGATCAGGATTTCAGTCTCAGAGAGCAGTCGGTGTTACAGAGAGTAAATATAAAGAACTTATATCCACGGGAAGCGACGTCGTCTTCTTCCCAGCTGCTCCTCTGCGGTGGCGCAATAACTGCGGCGACCAAGGTTTTGGGTCCCGAATGAAAAAAAATCCCGAGGGGGGTCGGGATTGCCGGTTACCGCGGTAACCGGAAAATCCCGACCGGTTACCGGACGAATTCGAAAATCAATATTTGAATTCAAATTCATCGGCAGGACAATTTACAGAAGAATTTTGTTAAAATTCAAAAATTTCAGAAAAAGTCAAAAAATTCGGGATTTTTTGGCCGGTATACCGGTTTCCCGAGGGGGGTCGGGAAGTCCGGTTCCCGCCCGGTAACCAGAAATCCCGCCCGGTAACCAAATCCCTGGCGGCGACCAGCGGCATAAATATCGTACCGGGCCGAAGCAGTGCGTGCTCCGCCGGCCATCGCCAGTTCGCCATTGCTCCCTCCCCGTCGCACGCATGCGCGCGCACACACCCGCATCTCCGTCTTCGTGTTCGCGCGCAAGGGTTTCATTCATGTGAATCGAATCGAGGATCCTGTGAGCCGCCGTATCTCTTCTGTTATTTATGATCGCTTCATCTTGCACGCGCGCGCACAGTTCTTGGAGCGGTGCATATATAAGCGCTCGCGAGCCTCGCCTAGTTATCTCATCCTGCTCGATCTCGCCGCTTCCTCTGTCTCGAATTGAGATATACTCTGCTAGCTAGCTGCTCTCTCTATCATAAACTAGGCGCCGAGACTAATGAGGAGGTCTACTGCCGTGGAAACTCGGAGGGCGCTGGTGTTTGCCCTTGTCCTTGTCATGAGCTCCTGCGTGACCCATAGCGTCAGAACAACACCAAGTAAGTTGATCATTGTGTGCCTAGACTCGTAGTACTAGATTGATCGTCTACTAACCTGCTACAGTCACAAGCACATGACACATGGCATGCCATGTGGCAGCTGACTTCAATCTGACACGTCACATACATGATGCAGCAGGTACGTCAGGTTCAGCCGCCGACGCCCTGCAACCTGGAAATACTACGACACCGTCTGGGTCTGGAGCTGCAAGCCAGGACGACTACGGAGGCCAGGCGCCAACGCACCACCATCAGGGCCAGGCAACGCAAGAGGGGGAGAAGGAGGAGCTGACGTCTCTGAAGGAGAGGGCGGTGGCGGGATCAAGGCTGCCGGACTGCGGGCACGCGTGCGGGCCGTGCGCCCCGTGCAAGCGGGTCATGGTGAGCTTCCGCTGCCTCCACGACGCCGAGTCCTGTCCCCTCGCCTACCGCTGCATGTGCCGCGGCAAGTTCTTCCGCGTTCCCACGTTCTAGCTACACTCGGGCAGCGCCCCTCGTACTACTATGTAACCTTGTGAATGCTTTTGCGGTTGGTATGTAAAATTAGTGTGATGTGGTGACAGTGGTACTGTGTTTAGAGTTACTACAGTAGTACTCCCTCCGTTTGAAAATGTAAAATGTTTTAGGTGCTTACAAATAAACTAGATACAAAGTAAAGTGAGTGAACCTACATACTAAAAATAGACTTGATATAAACTAAAGTGAGTGAAGCAAAAAAAAACTAGTCCAACATCTTACATTTCCAAACAGAGAGAGTACATGATAATAGCATAACATGCAGGGGAAAAATAGTATAACATGCAATTCTTAGATCTCACCACCTCCACCATGCCCACCTTGGTGTGGAAGCCTTGAGAACCAATTAAAAATCTTTGCTCTGTTGATACTTCAAAATCAAGTGTGGACAGCAAATAGGCTTGCGGAAAAGGATGGCAAAAGTGTGGCTTACGCAAGTTCTGCAACCAAGTTCAAGAAATTGGGGTACTTTGAAGGCTTGGCTTGGCCTTCCTTCATCTTCATGATGTCGAGCCAAAAGATTGGCATGCCATTGCTACCGCCAAAGATTGGTACTTGGGTTCAAGCCATCCACAAAAAAGGAAGAATCGAGGAAAGCCAATGCTTCATTTGCAATGTTGGTGTCATGGGTACTTTGGAAGGAAAGAAACACGCGTCAGGCGCGTGTCTAACCAAGTGATAACGTCAACCATGCTAGCGAAATTAGTGTAATGTGATGACAGTGGTACACTGTGCTCAGTTACTACAGTATTCTAGTATGCACGATCCAGTGTGCCGTGCGAGTGTCCCAGTTTGTCAGTCTTACGATACAGCATATCCGAAGAAAATATTGCCTGGCATATCTAGCAATATCTCAACCGAGTGAACGTACAATATATGCTAGGCATAGGCTCACTCAGCGTAATCAAGAGCCGCCACAAACAATGTGTTTCAACTTTGCCCCCGCTATATATACCTTACTAACATCGAAATGCAACTACCTAGTACAACTACTGACCCAAAGGAGGTGCCAGGATATATATAACCCATTTTTCCATCTTCAAATTTAACACTAGCAGAATGTGTTAGCCATATACAGAAAATAGAGAATTTCCCGCTGCCAGGGCGCCAAAGCTTGTCTATTTCTTTCCCGTTACCTCGGGCCTGACAGCTCCACCGCCCGGAGGTTGTAGGTCGAGTCGACGATCCAGTCGTTGTGCCGCGGTGCCAGCTCCGCCTCCTGCCGGACCACCTCCACCTTCTGCCACTCCTCCCACCGCTCCGCCAGCCCGTCGCCCTCCAGCATCCTCACCACCTCAGACATCTTCGGCCGCTCCATCGGGGACCCCTGCGTGCACAGCAGCGCCACCTGGATCAGCTCCTCCACCTCCTGCTCCGTGTACACGCCTTGCAGGTCCGGGTCCACCAGCAGATCGATTTTCTTCTCTTTCAACAGCCCTTTCACCTGCAGCCACGCACACACAACCGGCAGTTTCTTGGCATTAGGTTTCGGTTTCGTCTAGTGTAGTGTAGGCTCTCCATGATAGATGGCACATGGAGGATGAAGTGTCAGTTTTGTTTGGTTACTGATCATGCTATAGGACATTGAACCAACATAGATCGATAATATTTGCTCTAGCTCTTACACTAGAAGTGGCAGACAGCTAAGATGCATGCTGAAACACAGATAAAATGCATTAGGGAAACAAAATTATCAGTTGTATCAATGATAGATGGCACATGTAGGGTGAAGTGACAGTTTGTTTTGTCACTGATCATGCTATAGGACATTGATTCAGAAGAGATCAATAATATTTGTTCTAGCTCTTACACTAGAAAGGCAGACAGCTAAGACGCATGCTGAAAGACAGCTAAGATGCATGAGGCAAACAAAATATGAGTTTTTTGCTACTCAATGATGGAGCAGAACTTACCCAGTCAAGCAGCATGACATCATCGTCATTTGCGAGACGAGCAAGGTCAAATGCCCTCTGTCCGGTAATGAGCTCCAGAAGCATAATCCCGTAACCGAAGACATCCGTCTTCTCGGAGGACTTTCCGGTGGACAGATACTCGGGGGCAATGTGCCCGATTGTTCCCCGCACAGCTGTAGTTACATGAGTGTCCTTGTAATCCATAAGCTTGGCCAGCCCAAAGTCACCCACGACTGCCTCGAAGTCTTCATCCAAGAGAATGTTTGCGGCTTTGACATCGCGGTGGATGATCTTGGGATCACAGTGGTCATGCAAATAGGAGAGTCCTCTGGCTGATCCCAGCGCAATCCCCTTTCTCTTTTCCCACTCGAGAGGCGGCTCGTTTGGCTGGCGCTCTAAGAAACAAGCACCATAAGTCAAAGCTGAAATGACCAAACATGTACTAGAGGTACTCCCTCCGGTTCAAAATAATTGCCCAGAAATGGATGTACCTAGACAAGTTTTAGTGTGTAGAACTGTAGATACATCCAGCAATTATTTTAAACCGGAGGGAGTACCATAATTCCGTAAATAAGAACTGGATTATAGTACTCCAGTTTATTCAATTACAGTAAAAGCCACGTGAAATTATTCGTCAAGTAAAAAAAACTAGGTCTCAGTTCAGCCATGGCTACATAGTCTAGCACCCTAGTACCCTTCCCTAGGGTCTCTATTCCCTTTGTCTATTATGTACAGAACTCTCCTTACTCTTTGATAAATACTCTATCGGGAGACCTGGCAGTTTTCTCGGAAATAAAGGCAAACAAACGCGGAAAAAGTCCCAAAGAAATAAGTATAGAAGAATAGGGTACCTCGCAAACGTGATGCAACACTGCCATTAGCCATGTATGGATAGACTAGCAGCCGCTCTGTAGGTGTCATGCAGAAACCACGGAGTCGAAGCAGGTTTCTATGCACTGCCATGCTAATCATTTCAACTTCCGTTTGGAATTGGAGTTCACCACCAGGAGTACGTTCTTCTTTTAGTCTTTTTACTGCTACCAATGTACCATCTGTCAGTCGCCCCTTGTACACCTTCCCAAAGCCACCTCTTCCTAGAATGTTCTTATTGCTGAAGTTATCGCTGGCAACTTGAAGCTCCCTGAGTGAGAACCTCTTAAGCTGGCCAAGGTGCACTTCTGGATCCTCCTCAGCTGAATATAAAGAAGAGAAACCCTCAAAAAAAATATAAAGAAGGGTACAGATAAATGAATTGATAATTTGAACAAGAGCAATGTAATTTTAAGAATCCTCACCAGGGACATCAAAGAAATGCTCTTCAGGTTTACGGCGCCGCCACAATGCAAATCCAATTGCAGGAACCGCAAATACCAATGCAGCGCCTGCAGCAACACCTCCAGCAATTGCCCCGGTTTTGGAGTCACCACCTAATGGAGTGGCATTAGTCCAGCAAGAACATGTCAAATACCATCTAGACCATTAACAGTTTCAGTGATTTACTACTTCAAGAAGAATCACTGTAATGCGACAGAAAATATAGTTAAAGAAACACACCTCGTGACGCAGGTGGTGTTGGAGGGTTGAATGGAGGCGGTGGAGAAAAAGGAGGAGCCCCAGGACACGGTTTTAAAGTACCAGGACCACAAAGATTTGGATTATTACCAAAACTGTGAAAATAAGTTGAAGTTTATCATCCTGGCAAGTTGCAGTAAGGACCCGAATGTTCATCCAGAAATAATACCTGATAGGAGTAAATTGTTGAAATGAACCAGTTGATGGAACCTCTCCAGAGAGATTATTGTTTGAGAGATCCCTGCAAGTTTGTCGCACACATGTATTATCATGTGCAGGTTTGCATGTATGATACCATTTCGATAACAATATCCATAAGGTACATATACTGATATGAATACTAGAACAGGGTACTTACAGAACTTGGAGGGTGGAAATGTTGGCCAAGGATTGTGGAATTCGACTAGAAAGACTGTTGTTGTTAAGGCGCCTATCGTTGCAAGTAGGCATTCAAAGAAAGAAGTTAGAATCATTTCTACTAGTGGGCCTAGAAATAAAGCACCAAGTCACAGAAAAAGGACCTAAACAGTGGATTTACCCTTCATTCTAATAAGAGGCTTAAGTGGATAAAGTTATATGAAAGAAGAAAATTACAAGAACAGCTTATTGTTTAATAAGACATGCAAGACTCCTGTAGACTCAAAGGTTATACAAACCCATGAAAGTGACACGATGTATAGTGTTTTTCTTATAGTTTTTTACAAGTTTTAATTATGGTGTTTTTTGTAGGATGGCTGTGAATGAAATGTGGGGGTAATAACAAAAGGAGAGGACATAGACAATTTACTATTATGTACATCATAGAAGGAGTATTCTTACAGGAACCGCAACTTCAAGAGTTGCCCCAAGGTGTCTGGAATAACGCCACTGAAGTTGTTCAGGTACAGATCCAAACTGACCAGGTTTGTCAAGTTCCCAAGTTCGGGAGGTATTGTCCCACTTATGTTGTTGCTATACAGCTCCCTGTTCACATAACAGTGAAATTTCGCCAAAAGTTTCAGGTATACAGAATGAGAGCGCCAAACTTGTATACAAAGGTACCATAAATAATGGAAGGCAACAAAATAATGAGAAAAGTATACATTTTCATTCATTGTAATAAGAGGCTTAAGTGGATAAAGTTATATGAAAGAAGAAAATTACAAGAACAGCTTATTGTTTAATAAGACAAGCAAATCCAATAAAACTTCTGTAGACTCAAAGGTTATACAAACCCATGAAAGTGACACGATGTATAGTGTTTTTCTTATAGTTTTCTACAAGTTTTAATTATAGTGTTTTTTGTAGGATGGCTGTGAATGAAATGTGGGGGTAATAACAAAAGGAGAGGACAAAAACCTCCAAACATCACTATCCTAAATCTGTAGAATGGGCAAGTGTGCCTAACCACTCCAAATATCCTAAATAGTACAGTTTCCCAAACATATTGATTCATTTTACTGAAAATCAAAGTGGTTTCAAATGTCATGCCATGTTGTCAGTACACACCACAGCTAACTTCTACAAGCCAATGTCATGTATGTATATTACGAAAGTCCAGACCACCAGGCTTTCACGCGGTAGCATATGGAAACAAAAAAGCGTTGACCAAAGGGGATAATCCCTCACTTGGTAATACATTGTTAGGTAGATGAGACCTCGCTAGCGAGTTTTTAACGAGGATAGCACCCCGTTTAGTCTGAACGCTATTTGAACCCAGGTGGAAGAGATCACCACCAAGCCAGCGGTTGGTTCTCAGCATATGGAAGCATAAACATATGCACCTACGGTATAACTATAAAAATGATTATTAGAAGGCTGGAGCTTTAAACGTACAAATATTGAAGATTCTTCAGCTGCCCAAGTTGGGACACCAATGCACCAGATAGTTGTGCGTTTCCAAGATCACTGCAACAAGAAATAATATGCAGTTGAGACAAAGGATCACAGTCGAGACAAAGGATCACATTTGTCAACTTCTAGCAACTTTAAATTATAGAGATTATGTCGAAAACTTACACTCTGATGACACTGTTATCAGGATTACAAGTAACATGGAACCATGTGCACGGATTAACCAGAGTGGGATCCCAACTCTGCAGCACACTGTTAGCATCTTTAAGGCTTTGACGCAGACTGTACAGAGCATCACCTACCATTGGAAGTACCATAATGATCAGGTATTGGCAACAATATACATGCCGACTCATTTAAGAGAATATACACATACTTATGTGCAGAAATTTAACAGTTACTTGTCCACCACATTACGCACATGGATATAGTACTGCTTTTTTCGAGGACAACGCATGAGATCTGTGTGTCGATATATTAAGATAGGAGAGTGATAATCACAAGATTGATTGATGGCGCCACGAATATTAGGTACTGTGATTTCTTACAATATTGAACTCCCCTTTTCTCCAAAAAGCTATGCAAAATGTAGCATTAGCTACTAATCAATATCAGTACAAATAAGTACTAACAACATAGTAATTAATGTTTGTTTCACAAGATTTATTTTAGATCATCTTGCCCCAGACCCCTTTTTCTACAGGAGCCAGGACAGTAACAAAACTAAAATCAAGACATATTATTGCGGCCACGAAAAGAGATCCCCACGAAAATCACTACCATAAGATTACAAGTTTCTCATTCAGACAAACAGAGTATAGAAATTCTATTATTTAGTTCAATAAAGGCTAAATGATATGCAAATCTACTACTGCTATGTAATCAGAAAAAATGCCAAGTTCCCATTATTGGAGGTTGAAATACAGAGAAATACTATATGAATTGGTGGTCTCTACAATGGAAATATTCCTGTGGAGGCTAATTCATATATACCTTGAAGACAAATTTAAGCATATGACAAACTACCTACTTGGCAATAGTAGCTAAGAAGGAAAAGATGTACAGTATTTTTCAAGACAGAATTACACGACCTTGTTGGAACAAAACAAGCATAAAGCAAATAATTGCTTGGAAGGTAATCCCATTTTTTTGCTGAATTCAATCCAGCTGCAGAGCAGGCCGAACTTATTCCAGAAATTAGTAAACCCATCTCAGTGCGGCTAGACCAAACTTACTGACCATCGAGAAGAATCGGAACAAGGAAGAAATTCGTAACAGGACATCTGGGACACATAATGACGAATGAATCCACATAATGAAAAAACAAAGCTGGGAAGTGGGGATAACTAGACCTTCCATACCCCGTGAATAGATTCGGTTCGTGCCCATGGACGGACACTAGGGAAACAATACTACAGATTTTTACCCCTTCCCCCCAGCGTATGCTCGCAGGCTCACCCGTAGATAGAATAATTCGTCAGCCGGCAGTCGGCGCCCGGAAAGAAGGGTGGAAATTGCGTAGCAATAAACAAGAATTCGATGAAGTGTCTCACCCTCCGTGTTGGCGGCGACCCGGCTGGCGCCCAGCAGCAGTGACAATACCGCCGCCGCGGCCACCGTCCACAGCCTCCTCCGCAGCATCTCCGGCGACGCAGCCATCGAAAAACTGACACAGGTGGTCCCGTCTCAGAGCCTTGGCATACGGGCACCCGCCGTCTCCGGTGCCCTTGTGGACTTGCCACGGCAGGACCCGATGAGCTCCCGCCTTGCGCCGCCGCTAACCTCCTCTTCCTCTTGTCTGACGGAGGAGGCGACTCGGTTTTTTACCAGTGTCTTTCTTCAGCTTGGGATTTTTTTAAAATTTTGTGCTGCTGGTCTCTGGCAGTGCGTGACTGTGCCTGTGTGTGTTGGGACCTAAAATGTTCCGTGGGTACGGGCGACGTGTTTCGCGGAAGGCCGGGTCACGGGGTTTGTACCCACATGTTTCACTGGCAGGTGGGGCAGCGCACGCCATGGGCCCACGCGTCGGGGACGAACGAAGGTTTGGTGGAGGTCGGTTTGGTTTTCCAGCGAGGGTAGTGGGGAATCGGAGTGTAGCGGCAGGGATGGATAGTCTGACGCGCTGACGGCGGCGTGATGCGGGCGCTCGGGATTTTCCCTGGACACGGTCCTCGTACGCCCGACGATCAATCATGCGGTGCGGGCTGTGTCGACTGCATGAATCACGTGAACGTTTGCGTACGGATCTCAGCAGAGACAAGACCAAATTAACAACCTAGTACCGCATGATCGTCCGGTAAAAAGGAGGGGGCGCGCGCAGCAATTCGCGGCGAAAACAAAGGCAAAAGTAGCGTGGTCTGGACTCTGGAGCGAGCGGCCTGGGAGCAGTAGGGCGCGTCCACGCAGCGCCAGTGCGCCACCGGTAGCCACCGTCGCCGGCTACACGACGCGGTCAGAATTTTCCGCTCGTGAACGGGAGCGGGAACGCGGGATCCTCTGCGCCGGCGTCACACGGTGTGGCCCCGTCGCGACCAGTAGGACGCCGTCACGCAAGGGAGGTATGGCCGGTGATCGGGGTATGAGCACACGCGATCCGACGGGAGGGCGGTTTTTTCTCTGCCTCTCGACGTCCGTGGCGGGCCAGGCCGGGTACCGTTTTTTTCTCCGGTCAAAGTTGTGTACCGGGCTGGTCTACGGTCTATCCGTCTAGGCGCGTGGTGTAGACGAGCTGTAGAGTTGTGGTGGAGTGGGGGTCCGGAGGGTTGACTTGACTCCCACCCTGCAAATATCCACCACCGATTGGGAAAAGTAAATTCACATGGGCAAATAAAAGTATACGCTTATTTTTTGCGTATTGGTTAGTTTAATCCTCAGTTATATTTATTTTTTAATAAGTTTTGTTTAATCCCCAATGCACTATCTTCATCTAGTGAATAATTGGGGGTTGAGGCTTTATGAAGATTTAAATAGATTGAGTGAAGGTAGACCACCCGATCTTCTACAATTCCCATAAAAACGAGGCCTAAAGAAGATTCAGAAAAGTAAGCTCCTCATGTAGTCGTGCGAGAATGACATCGGTGCTGGAAAGTCATGCTTGATGCGATGGTCTACAGCAACGCATAGGGGTGGTTTTCACTCATATTCCTACACTAGTCGGCATGGACATCCCATCTTCATCGGTGGTTTTAGTAGCGACTTTGGTAGATCTATTTGGGATTGAGGAGCCTTTTTCGTCGAACCAATGTGCCCCATAAGTAACTAGTTGGTTTCCAAGCCCAGCTGAATAAGAGTCACTCCCACACCGGCCCCTACGAAGAGAGTTCTGGACGGGCGCCAGCGCTCCTCGCCATTTTGGATTTTGTCAGTGGGGTCATCCTGCTAGCGAGAGAGAATGGCCGGTAGGCTTTTTTAATGACCATGTTGAGAGTTCATTCGGCTTCTTCAGTGAACACACCGATTACCCAGGAGGGCACAAGGCGACAAGAGGGGACGTTGCGCACTAGCTCCACGTAGCGACGACAAAGCTTCCCAGCATCGTAAATGCGCATGTCGGCCTTTTTTTGGTCGCCTCCTCGACGCTCATCACCATTCCTCTTCTTGCTGAAACACTAGCTGCCCGCCACCACCCACTTCTCCGCGATGTCGCACAACCATGAAGTCGGCGACAGCAGGATCTTGACGTACCAGTAGGTACCAGAGGAGATAGCTATGATCGTTACTGTATCCATATTCGAGCATCGCATGTGCAACCTGAACATGGAGGAGGGTGGTGGCGCTACACGCAGCGGGACTTCTCGTGCCGCCGGACTTTCGGCTACTGCGCGACTAGAACATGTCAAATAATGGCTACATTGTTCCACTGATACACGCATACATCACGCAATGCCGGCCCAAGCTGCCGCCAACGCAGCAGAGCGGCCTGGCCTTAGGGCCGAGCAGCTAGAAGTGGCTCTTCGGCATTATTCACGAGGTGCTTGCCTCGTGCGGTTCTTCAGTGTCGGCACTCCTTTGCCCGAAAAATGAGTCGTGGGCGATGAAGAAGGAGGACCACCGTATCCACCACGCGACGCCTTTTCGTCCCGCACCTTAAGAAGGAGAAGCTCCCCCCCCCCCCCTTCCGCTGCCAAAGAAGGAGAAGGCGTGGTTGGAGTTTGAGCTCCAGGTGTTGTTCGACGCGTTGGGCCAGGTGGCGGTCCTAGGCGCTCCTACAACGACCTCCCAACTACCAGCGAGAGGTCCGTGGAATGGTAGTTGGCGATGGACGGTGGGAACGCCGTCGACCTCATGGAGGATGTGCATGCGCCAATTCCGGCGCCAAACATCGAGCAAGAGGACGAGGAGTGGGTGATAGCGGCGGTGGCGACGATGACATCGCATTCATCCTCAACTACACCCCCCTTCTACTGGTAGTTAGGATTTTTTATGTATTGTATTTAAATTTCGCAAACTATATACAAATGAATGAAATCAGCATCTTTTCAAGTTTTTAAGATTTTAAAAACATTGGGGGCAACCTATTAGGAGCACCGGTCTAGGAAACCTCTTCCTATACCAAGAGAGCAAGTGGCGGCGACGTCAATAAAGTTGTGTCGGAGCAGCTGCCAACGTCTATTTGGGATGCGCCGGTGGAGATGCTCTTACCATGAGGCTGGATTCAAAAAGCTTATTATTTTTTCCATGAATAAAAACAAAAGAGAAAATGAAGGGGATGTTGATAGTTTTATACTTTTATGCACGGTACTGCACACACACAAGTATTTTCGATGTTCTTCAAAGAAGAAAAGGGCATCCAATTGTAATTTTACAAAAAGAAAATTGCAATACCCATACAGTCCTGAGACAAGTCACTTGGAATAAAAAGTACAGCTTATCGTTCCAACAAACTGAAATTGTGCTAGCGAAATCCACAGAAGAAGAAAAAAGAGTGAAATGCACCAACAGTCCCAGAAGTCACAGCCAATGTCCGAAACAATCCTGAAACTCAGAAAGTGTACCAATATAGTTCTGGAAGTTGTTATGGATGTCCATATACGGTCCTGAATACGTACAGCTGTGACATGGCAGTGTAGCAGACCCACCACGCACCAAATGTCCTACAAACCGCTGACTAACAGGCCGCATTCCAAATTAGCTTTATTTTATCAATTATTGAAGTCCTAGATTAGCGCACAAACACACATGCCATAAGCCCATAACAACCTCCTGCCGCCGCCGGCGTCGTCGTCTGCCGCGAGGAGGCGGTGCAGCTGCAACGTGACGCTCACGCGGTCCCGCCGAGCGCCTTGCCGGACCGGACGCGGAGGCTGTGCCGGAGCGCGTCGAAGTCAATGTCCTTGCCTCGCCTCCACGGCGCTGAAGTGGAACAGAATGTCGAACGCCTCGGCCTCCCTAGCCACAGCACGGCAGACATGCCCGCTACTCGCTCTCGTGATCTCGTGAACTGCGGTGATGCGGAGGTGCGGCGTACCATTGCTCTGCCCGCGGAACGCGTGGAACAGCGCGATCGATCCACTGCGTGGCATTGGCGGCCGGGCCGGAGAGCAGCGGCGGAGCCACCTCCCGGCGAGGCCGGGCAGCTGCCCGCGCTCAGCCGAAGTATCTGTATCTCCGTTGAACGTTTAGTGGAGTAGCTAATTTCACGGCAAAAAAAACTTGCCACCTTTGCTCCTTCGGTATTTGCCCAGGCCGTAGCAGAATAGCAGCTAGCTAGCTCCGCCACTCCCGGAGAGGTTGATGGCGTGGTTGGTGGCCAGGTACATTCTGCGGCGCGCGGCCGGGACGAGCTGCGTCCGTGCGTGTCGGCGGAGCTTGACGCCGACAGGAGTGCCCGCGACAGTCCCTGCACGAGGTAGAGCAGCTTCCGGCCAGCGCGTCGGCAAATACGGCGGCGAGGCCCTGCAGCGTGTGCGGCGCATCCAGCAACGTGAGATGCATGCATATTGTGCTCGAGGCAGAGGTTGGCGCGGCCGAAGGACCTCGCCGGCCACCGCCACCTCGGAGGCTGGTACAGCAGAGCAGCAGCAGGCCGACAAGCTGATGACCGCACGTCCTCCTCCTGCTGCTGCTGGTACATGCTGATATCCTCTCCTTTGATCACCAACCAAGTGCGTGCTTCCACTCCGTGAGAGAGCATATATTGCTCGATTTAGATTTCCAAATGAAAATTGCGCCGATTAGAACTGCTCGACCGGACGCGTGGCCGTCGTGGGTCCACCCTGGTGCACTGTCGTGGGTCCACTACATTGCCACCTCATCGGTATACGTATTTAGGACCGTATGTGAACATCCATAACAACTTTTAGGACTGTAGTGGTACATTCTCTGAGTTCCAGGACCGTTTTAGATATCACCAGTAACTTCTGGGACTATTGATGCATTTCACTCAAAAAAAAACCTTTTGAACAAGCGACAACTTCGATGTGACTTCCCGAAAAAAAAAAGTTATCCAGGTTAATATCTGAGTGAGCGTAAATGCATTGGGCCTGTTACCGTCGAATTTCCGAGTGAGAGAAAAGCAAAACATTAGGTCAAGATCGGCCCATGCATTCTTAGCCAAACAAATAGCCGCTCTGGGACTCTGGGTACGTCCAACGTCCTTCCTGGACCTTCTTTATTTAATATCCGGGCAACAACCACGGCCCGTTGTGTTGGTCATCATGCTTCACCTCAATACCACCACTGGCAGTTGCAAAACAAAACCTGAATACCATTGTGACGAGGACGGCGGTGACGATGGCTAGGCTAATATTTGGACAGGAGCACGTAGCCACGTACGAGCTTGTGGTGTGGCAAACGGTGGTTCATGTAGAGCATATGCCGGCTGCGTATCGTTGGAAGCATTGTTTTTACAGTGGTATATAGTGGCATATCTGATCCCGATCGACCTCTCCATTACCGGGAAGTCTGAACCTACATAAACCATCCCAGAAGGACACCCGTTGCGCGTGCCTATGAACGCACCCCGTCGTACTGTACTTGTGAGTTGTGACGAAAGCGGACGCCTTTTTCCGGCATTATTTACCTTAAAACTCCCCATGAAACTTTTGAGCACATGTACACATGCAGGTCTAAACTGGCGAGTGACGACTTTATCAGCCAATGGCAAGGGTGCGCCAAAGACGCGGACTCTAGCCTAATTAGCTTGACCTAACGCTGTAAGGCTACTGGCTCCTCGGCCTGGCGATCCTGGCCAATTTGATCCAGAATAAGGCTAGAAATCCAAGTAAACAAAAGATTGGTTCGTCCAGTGCTTTTATTTTTAAAAATGGGTGATCTCGCCGTCCGTCGCAGGAAGCACGATCGTGTGGATCGCTCGTGCCCCTGGCCCTAAACTATGCTTGTTCCCCGCTAGACGAAAACCAGGTTAGCCAATGGTGTGGCGTGAATTAACTAGTCCAGTTAGCAGAGCCCAAACGCAGTTGAACAAGGATAGGAGAGAGCAACGCCATGCGGTGATTGGCCTTCGCGCGCGAGCCTCACCAACTCCTGCACAGTGTCTGTCTCCCCGGATTCTAGCGGCCGAGAGGAGCACGCACGAAGCCGAGCTTTTCTAAATCGTTAACGTCCTAATCATCAATCATCGTCGCGAAGAAAAGAGATGAGAGAATCCTGACGTGTTCTCGATCGCGGCCCGTCCGCGTAGCAGCCGAGTGAGGAACCACAGGCCCAAGCCTCCACACCACAGCGCACATGCGGCCGCGCCGGCCGCTGTCTGGCGTGACGTCGCCGCCCCTCGCCAACAACCGGTAGCGCGCGCGCACGGTGGCGGTGGGGCTCCGCCGGCGAATGGATGCGCGCGGCGTGGCGGGGGCCGGCCCGAGGTGACGCGCGGGGCGCCGCGCGCGAGAACTACCTGGAATCCGAGCGGGGAGATTCGTGGGACGTCAATGACCGGTAGGTCCGCCGTATTCCGTGGACCCACTGGCAGCCTTGAGCCGCCAAGTTGCTGGGGCTGTTTTCAGTTTCCGATCGGGGAGGCCACGCAACGTCCAACTTTCAAGTTAGCACCAAAGCAAAACCTCGCTTGGGCATCTTCACCGGCGCGGTTTAAATAGTCATGCCGCATCTAAACTAGTTCACACGGACAGATGGATTAGTCGTGAAAACAATAGAGATGTGACCCATCGCTTCACCAAATTCGGGGACCTGATATGTGCATCGCGGACAACGCGCGTGTTCTCCCGCGTGTGTCGCGGAGCGGCGAATTGTGGCAGAAGGTTGACCAACACCATAAGCCATGGCCATCAAAGTCGTCGTTAACCACTGTCCTCGTCGCCTCAACTTCTGCGCAAACATTGATGCTGATAAAGCTGGGACGCTACTCGGGCATTGTTGGCCAATGCTACTTAAAATGCCCAACACGTCCCCACAACCATTGCCATCGCCTGCAAAGAAACGCCGCCAGTTCCATAGCTGATGAAGATGTTGAGGTGTGAGATTTTGAGCCTGGCGAGAACTACGGTGCCCTCGTTGTGGCGGCCAACGATGGTGAGAGGAGCAAGACGACAATGACGAGGAGCAAGACAACGGGCCACCCGCTTCAGTGAAGGCGGGAGGCAGTCGTCCCCGACTACTATGATTAGGAAGCGGGCATCGGTTGCACTTAGGACCCGACACTGAGGCTAACAGTTTATGGTGGACAGAGGTTCACGTAGCATTTTTTCCACGTAATAAATCTAAACTAACCCAACCGAGCACCTACAGAAATAAGATCTTTGTGTTGTTCCTTCCTTGATGCTGCTCGATCCCGACGGTCCTGTAGGTGCTTGAGCCATGGTGGTGGAGGGGATGGGGGATCTGACCGATGGCGGTCACGATGTCGACGACGCGATGTGTCGTTCCCCTAGGCGACGTGTTGAGGTATATCTATCTTCCTCCCCTCCCACTTCCTTCCTCCCGGGTGAAAACTCAAATCCCTTGTATTGGGCGGCGGCACTGGCGTCGTTTCCCTCCTTGGAAGCCTCACATTGGGACATGGGTGGTAGTGGACCAGTGCGATGTGTGGGCCTGCTTGTGGCGGCATATCTGTTGAGGCGACGAGGCACCGTGCTCGGCCGACATCTTTGTCATGCTATGCTCTACGTCGATGTGTGGTATGTGTCCACCGGTGGTGCGGTGCCCTCGACCCTGGGCGAGATGGGATAGGGATCCCCTCTTCGGCGGCTGGGCCATGCTGACTAGCGTGAGGCAGAGGCTTGAGGTCGTGCCTTTCTTGAGGTCGTGCCTTTCATGTGGGCGAGATGGGATAGGGATCCCCTCTTCGGCGGCTGGGCCATGCTGACTAGCGTGAGGCAGAGGCTTGAGGTCGTCCCTTTCATTTGGGGCGGTGTTACCACTCTCCTGTCGTTTCTTCTTTCAGCGTTCTCAGTCTAAATCTTGCGTCTTGATTAGTGGCTAATGCGGCGGTGTCGGTTGATGGTGTGTTTTTTTGTCTTGTGTGCCTTTTGTGCTCTTTTAAGGAGCTTTTCTGCATCGTGATGGTGTGGCGCCCTTCGATTTTTGGCGAGAAGGCAGGGACCTTCTTCGGAGGTGGAGGCGAATGTCTCTACATCGACGGCGAGCCAGATATTGTGGCGAATGCTAGAGCTTTCTCCGAGGGCCTAGTTCTTCAAGGTCTGTTGCTTGTAATCTTTTTCTTGATGTGTGGCGGGTTTCGCGATCCGTCATCTAGTCCCCAATGGCGAGACGTGGCTGCCGGTGAAAACCGGCCTTGACTGCAGTCATGACGGACGATGGCGGCGCCTGTTCGTCGCATCCTTGTTGAAGGCATTGTTCCTGCCATCTGCGTTTGTCCCGGACGGCGACGTGGCTGCCGGTGAAAACCGGTCTTGACCGCAGTCATGGCGGACGATGGCGGCGCCCGTTCGTCGCATCCATGTTGAAGGCATTGTTCCTGCAGCTACTTCGCCGGGCGCTCCGGGGAAACCTCGGACTCGGGTCTCCCGGATCGAACGATGGCGGCGCGCAACGCCGTTCTCCCTGTTGGGGGTATCGTTTTTGGAGCAGACAACGGATGGCGGTGGTGCTGAGGTGGTGCGGTGTGCTTTTGCTGTGTCGGCGTCGTCGAGTCGCCATGGCATGGTGCAGATTGTCGTTGCCTATCGACGGTACCTCGGAGGAGGGATCCTCACGAGGGGGAGAAGAAGTAGGGGCCATAGGGCGGAGTGCACACGGGACGGTGGTACGCGAGTTACCCAGCTTCGGA